>NC_137189.1:45094795-45299795 GCF_960531495.2 Zeus faber
CATCCGTCCCTGCCCACAGTGTCCCCGCGGCTGCTGCGGATTGTAGGTCGTCCCCGGGTGCAGGCGGTGGCCCTGACCCCCTCGGTTCCTGGGAGCCAGGAGGTGCTGCCCTCCCTGCAGACGGAGGTGTGGAGCTGGGGCGAGGGCGAGCACGGACAGCTGGGCCACGGGGACAACCTGCCCAGGTAGGACGTCTGATTATGTGCTTTGTGATATACCTGCGAGAGAGATTTGCAGTGTTTCTTTCCGACTTTCACTTGCATACTTAAAACACCAGAGGGCGGAATTTACGGATCCAACTTGGTGTTCATGGCATAGTCATGGAGTCGATCAGAACCCGGATGTTTCGTGCAAGCAGCGGGATAATGGACAGCAATGAAATTGAAATTAATTGGGGGGAAACAAGTCAGAAGAACAACATAATAATAGATATAACGTGCTGCATTATCAAAATGTATTTGAATTGAATTATTATGCAAAATTATTATTATATGCACCTAAAACTATATAAGAAACCGAAACTAATAGCAGAAACTATCAGAAATGGTTATACTTCTAAATGGTTTAACCTAAATTTGATGCTGACACATTTAATGCCAAAGGAATAAAGAAGGAATCTTCCACAACTGTTCCACTTTGTTTAAAAACGTTGCCACTTTGGTGGTGTTTGCCGTAAAAGCTTCATGTGGAATGTGCTTCTGTGCAGACTGCAACCGCTGTGCATCAAGAGCCTCAGCAACAAGGAGGTGGTGCGCGTGGCGGCCGGAGCTCACCACTCGCTGGCTCTCACCGCTCGCTCTCAGGTGAGACGGGGACATGACACATCACGTCATCATTTCAGTCGTCGCAGTTATTCATACACTGATGGATGCAGCCGTCGGGAGGTGGTTAAGTTTCCTTGCTCAAGGACATTGGAGGGTCCCCGACAACTGCCTAACGGTCTCCAGCCAACATATTAAGTGTCTTTCGTAACAACCCTTTGACCCGCCGCAGAGGTCCGCAGCTGGCGATTAACTTTGTTTGTATTACGACTACTTATTAATGTATGTTCATGTAGTACAGAAGGTTTGTGTCCTTGGCAATTCTGGTATTGTGATATAATCTCTTTCCTAGAACATTGTCTTTCATTTTTCGTTTTCATGTCCTGATTAAGGCTAGTTCCTTTTATCGAAACATCGAGGTCACTTACCGTCGATGTCAGAACACTCTGGATCTTTCTCTTAAGTACCGCTGTTGAAGTGAGAGCTGCACACTGCTCCTTCCCGGAGCCTCAAAATTGAGCATCACCCTGACCAAAAATTCTTTTAACATCCAGAGTTCTTTGATTACTTATTTTAGAGTTTCTTTTTTTCCAGAGTTTCTCTCAGAAGTTTAAGAGAGTAATTAAGTCCTTTTTCTTTTTTGAATTGGAGCGTGGCAGACCTCTAAAGCAGCATGATCCGCACCCCGCTTCGTTGCTGCCATGGAATGTTGTTGTCTTTGAGGCATGTGGAACCCAAAAACACAAAATGAATGACGCGATTTCATAACACACGCAATAAATACATGTTCCTTGCGCTATGCAACTGCTTATGGTTATTGTTACAACTAACTGTAATTCAGGAAGATTGTATGAATTTATATCTAAATTGATAGGAATGTTTCTCCTCAGAAGCGTATATTTTGGACATCTAATACACTGCGCTTTGTTTAATCCAATTGTCTACTGGTAATACTTTTAACTAATTATTTTCAGACATAATAAAGCTAATTTAGGTACTCCTCACTTAACAATCTACCTGTTTAACGACTGTTCAGACTTACGACCAGCACTCTGACCAGTCTGTACACTGTGTACAATACCACGACCTCTCAGCGTCAAGCATCTCATCACACATCACCCTTTATATACTATGTACACTTTATACAGTATATACACTATTTATACCATTTATACTATATACACTTTCTATACCAGCCACACCCCCTTACCGTGAAATAACACGGAACTCGCTTATCGACCAATTCACTTAACAATCTTGGTCCACGAACGGAACTCGGTCGTTAAGTGAGGAGTACCTGTACCTGTCACTGTGTGATTTTGTATGGTTTCTGTTACAACTACAATTCAGGAAGACTGTAAACAACATTCTCCGTGTTGACAACTCCTACCTTGTGTTTTTAAGGCGATTATCTCTGCGCTTCTGCGTATGTACAGTCTGTCAGAGTTTGTGTGTTATATTCCT
Organism: Zeus faber; assembly: GCF_960531495.2. Lineage (NCBI taxonomy): Eukaryota > Metazoa > Chordata > Actinopteri > Zeiformes > Zeidae > Zeus > Zeus faber. Next base: position 45,097,021 of record NC_137189.1, read on the forward strand.
TTCAGTTAAATCAATCGAATAGTCCAGTGAGCAGATTAAATTAAAAACATGCGCAAAGTAATTACATGTGACCAGTGACGTAATGACGCTTGTCTTGACCAATCAGAGCTCTGCAGTGCTATCATGTGACAGTTTCGGGGATGAGAAATGCGATGAAATCCTACAAAAATGGAGCGATTTTAGATCAAACTTGGATGATGGCATGTCGGAACTGCCCCGAATCCAAATTGTATTCATATCCGTGGTTTCGTCGGTTCCACGACATCCATACACCACTGACCTACATTTTTCATGAACAAAAATAATAGGGCTCTCTGCACCCTTTAGGGGCTGGACCCCTAATAAAGAAGGATACATTTGTTATTTTTCCAAGCTTAAATTATTATTATTTTTCAACCATTAAAATGTTGGTTCCCATCATTCTGAATTGGTCATAGCACAATCTCTCTGCTCTGCTGCAGCTTCTCACTGTGCTTCAATGCCTTTTTGAACTGCTGCCACTGCCAAACCATATCCACTCCCACTACTTTTTGCTCGCGATCCCTGCTTATCACCGTACTGTCTGGGCACGTTTTTACAATTTCTGACACTCTGGTGTGAAAGTGTCTTCACTCTCCACCTGTAGTTATTTTATGTCATTATTTTTATATGTATTATTGGGATGTGAATTGGAAGACGCTGACTGCTCTCTTTTCATGTCTGTCTGTTGAACGTTGAAAGTTATACATTTGAACCACTACATGAGCGAAGACCAATAAGTCCTACCAGGAGATTAAAGCGGCTTTATTGTCTGATAAAGATGAATAACACGAGGTGTATTGTGTGTTTTGTGTTTTTGTGTAGGTTTTCTCCTGGGGGAGTAACAGTTCTGGTCAGCTGGGACACATGGAGTCACCCAGTACTGTGCCCCGCCTTGCCAAGGTGAGTATCTATATCTATGTCTATGTCTGTCAGTCTGTGCTATGTGTCTATGTCTGTCAGCTCTGTTAATCTGCCTGTTTCTCTACCTATCCATGTATCCATTATTATTATTGTCGTCTTTCTCCCTTCTCGCTCTCCAGCTGTCGGAGGGGATCAGGGTTTGGGATGTAGGGGCTGGGGAGAAGCACACCCTGTTCCTGGCTGATGGCGACTGCATCCAGCCCATCCTCTACTACAGCGGGCAGCAGTTCAAGGAGGAGGACCCCCCCGGCGGACATCCGGGCGAGCTGCAGGAGGAAGCGGAGGTGGTGGAAGACAAGCCGAGAGCGGGGAGCTACACCCAGCAGCCTGTGCTACTTCCCTTCTGCATGAATGTGAGGACGCGTGGACTTTTGTGTTGAACGTTGATGCCAGGTCTCCTTGTAATACCTGGTACTACACAGCAGGGATTCCTGAGCAAATATCATTTTGCTGTGCACCCCCTGCAATTCCTTAACAGACCCATAGGTGGCCAGGGATCCCAGTTTGGGAACCTATGCTATACAGTATCACCTGTACAGGTACTTTACAGGTGAAGTTAATTTATTTGTGCATACAAGTGCCTCCATCAAAAATGATATTCTGGAGAAAGGCACTTTGTTTTTTTCTTTCCAACTGGTGTCCCAGTAAAAAAATCATTGTTTAGAGTGAACTATAGTCGTGCAGCCCATGTCCTCACAGATTCAATTCAGGGATCTTAGTCTTCTCCTTTGTTTATGTGTGCATGTGGTATGTGGCGTGGGCCTTTGTGCGTGCTGCATGCATGTATTCCAGCTGGGTTACGTCAGTGGTGTGTTTGCGGGGGGCCAGAGGTGCGTTGCTCTGTCCGACCGGAATGTCATGGGCTTCATCGCCAGTCTCCACGAGATCGTCTCGGCCGAGAGGAAGTTTTACTGCAAGCTGTGCAACATCAAGACCCAGATTGTCCACCCCCTGCTAAACCTGGGTATGAAGTTCAAAGTTTAACCACGTCGGCACCTATTTGCAGGCCAGGGGTCCCCTCAATGATTGAGTGACTTAACTCTTTAAATGCGTTATCAGACCCCTTGCAAAGAAAGTTGGTTGATCTAGCTTTTTTGTGTGTGGGTTGTTCCTCCACCAGAGTCGCTGAGCTCCTCCCTGGGGCCGGCATGTTTGGGTCTCCTGCAGGCGTGGGCGGGGCGTTTCAGCCTCCTGTGTCACCTGACAGGGCAGCACTCAGCCAGCCTGTCCGCCAACCTGCGCCGGGGCCGCGATGTCAAGGGCCTGCTCATCTTAGACCATGCCAGCATCTTCCTGGACTCTTACCACGAGTATGTGTTCGTAAAACACGGAGCATTTAAAGCGGATGCCTACAGATTAAAATACACATACAATTAAAGACTTGTTTCAAGTCAGAGCAGTGTGGAGTGCCTGAGGCATCATGACTCTCAGTCTCAGTGAACGGGCCAGGACTGGATTTGATGCCGGTCAGATCCTTAAAGGGGACCTACTCTCCAAGGTCTCTGAGGTCTCCAAAACATGTCATTGACGTTAATTGCTGAAAAAAAACACTGAGATAATGCATTCTAGCCATTGTAACATGCCTGTATAAACCTCCTGTTCCTGATGCTCTGCTTCAGTGTGTGGGTTGCTTTAAATGAAAATACTGCTGCTCCCCCTGCCCACTCTGGAACCGTTAGCTTCAGTTCTGTAAGCCTGTTGTATGAAGTACATAAACCTTCACTAATTTCCTCACCAGTCCACCAAAATGTGTTCCTGAAAAAATTTGAGGCAAGAAATAAGCAATACAGTATCTGAATCTTCACTCATATTAGATCTACAAGACCTAATCTCAAAGTTTGTTCCGACTTTTGTTGCCGTGCTGCAAGCTTGTGGGGGGGCACCGCTCTCTCGGACGTACCGGGACAACGCACGCAGGGATTTTTTTGTTTCATGTAATGAATTAAATACATCTACGATAAAAACACAATTTTTGTTGATTTTGTTTGGAGAAACCCACAGCGGAACACGCACCACAACCTCCAGTCTTATCTTACTTTACTTTACTTTTTACATTTTTTAGGGTGGAGTTTTTTGGTTGTAGCTAGTGTCAGATGGAGGGCGGTTAATTCTATGGAACCCCAACGTGACGTGGGGTCGGGCGACAAATCTGAACGGGTTGTTTCACGGCATGTTTTCTGAAATCGACAGCTAACAAAAAAATGTTGAGTTGTTTTATTTCACGGTGTTAGTCAGACCCACATGTATGTGCACAAGCACTGAAAAAGTGGTGTTTTTCATAATAGGTCCCCTCTAAAGAACGTAATGAACTCATAGACTTGTAGGTGTACAGCATTGCATCTGCGATAAGGCAACGGTTTGTAGCATTAAATGTTTGACTTGGTTCCCTGTTTCCTTTCAAAGTTGTTGACGCGCGGTTCTCATGTAAACTGGAACTTTGATCAGGGTGCTTTTGGAGTGTGGGTACATTTTGATACCATTGTTTATATTTCCTTCTCTCTCTCCCTCCCTCCCTCCCCAGGTACTGTAGTGCAGTGGGTAACTTCCATGTGATGGGTGGCCTCCAGGCCCTGACCAAGCCCTCGCTGTGAGTATGCAGTACTGTTTTTTTTGTAATACATATACACTGTACATAAAATTATTGTTATTATGACTGTTATTAATAATTTGGGGTCCCATCCTCTGGCTTTAGAAGCTTAAACACAACGCGCGGTTCTCTCTTTCCCTATCCACATGCAACCCTCGGCAACTGCAGCGAGTTCTGCGGGAAGAGCCCCGAGCTACTTCACAGGCTGGCAGAGTGCGTGGAGGAGAGCGCTTCTGTAGCCGACCTGCTGGTGGCGCTCTTCTACCTCCCTGTGCGTCACCTCAGCGAGTACGGGCGGCTACTGCTCAAACTGGCCACCTGCTTCGAGGTGGTGAGTCCAGGCCGAAGCCTTTACATTAAAGACAACATTTTATCAGGGTTTTTATCAGGGAAACTTACAGAACTACCGAAGTGTGTGTGTGTGTGTGTGTGTGTGTGTGTGTGTGTGTGTGTGTGTGTGTGTGTGTGTGTGTGTGTGTGTGTGTGTGTGTGTGTGTGTGTGTGTGTGTGTGTGTGTGTGTGTGCGCGCCTGTCTGCAGAGTTCCAGTGAATACCAGCGTCTGCAGGACGGCTGCTCCAAGTTTGAAGCTCTGGCTCTCCAGCTGAAGAAGAGGAGGAAGGAGGCAGAGTACACCTCGCATTTCTGGAAGAGCTTCCCCGGAAAGATGACGGTAGGAAAAGACGGCCTGGAAAATGTCACAATCATCACAATAATCTAAAAGGAGTTTTGGTCTGCGTGCGTGCATGTAGGACTCCCTGCGGAAGCCCCAGCGTCGTCTTATCTGCGAGAGCAGCAACAAGGCTCTGACGCTGCAGAACGCCGGCAGGTTCTCCGTCAACTGGTTCATCCTCTTCAACGACGCCCTGGTGCACGCGCAGGTCAGCACGTGCTCACAAACACACACACACACACACACACACACACACACACACACACACACACACACACACACACACCAAGATACGGTACAATCATACAAAACACACACATACATACACCGATCGGCCACAACATTAAAACAGACCTGCCAACCTGCACACCTTTTGTGTACCAACCACGCAATTCTTGCTCAAGATATGCTGGTACGAAATACCAGTTGAAACTATGCAAAAAATATATACATATTATTGTGATTTAATTACGAAAACAATCGATCAATACACAACAGCACCGTACATGTATTGGGTACTTAAAGGACATCCGTGGGATTGGACGAGATGCTATGACCTCTGGTTCTCTCACCCCTCCCTCTCCTCTCACTCACTCAACATCCACTGATACCCAGCGCATTGAACACAGCAGTACTATCCACCAAGGCGTAGTGCTGCATTGCTGAGGTAAAATAGGGGAGAGTGATAATCAAGCACAAAAATATGACTGTAATGTTTACATATGAAACGTGAGATGCACCGATCGGCCGGTGACCCGAATCGGCTGGTTTTCAGCTGGATGGGCCATGACCGGTAGCTGGCCGATCAGTATCAGATATGTCTGATTCTGTGCTGTTCAAATTTACATGCCCAATACAGTGCTCATGTACTGACTGTACTGGTAAGAATTATTCATCTGTTGCCTGACAATATTCCAAAATTGTGCAGACTGTGTATCTACCTCTGTCACTACAGTGGAGCTTCTGCTCTGGTTGTTCCCAGTGCATGCTCCCATCAGCACAGCTCCATTCTTGATGAAAGGTTCGACTCTTTTTCGAGACTCGGTCCTTGATGAGTCACTCAGTAAAATGAGTCTTTCGATTCGATTCACTTGGTTTAATGCTCGGTGAGCAAAGGAGGACTTCCAGTGAACGAGAATGAGAAGAGTTGGCCATTTAATATTATAACTCTTTTTTTTAAATTTGAGTTGTCCATTCCCCCTTAAAGTGTAATGCATAAACCACCATTTTCTTCTAAGAGATAGGAGAAGGTTAGCCAAGCATTGAAACGATGTCCCGTGTAAGTGCAGTTCACCCTGTTCTGATTGCGGTAGCGGAAAGAGAGAGGGGACGGAGGGAGAGAGCCACTCTTTTGTGTCTTTTGCAGTGTGGCAGGGCACATTTCCGGCTGAAAGGGGCCACTGACGCAGGGAATACCGTTGACATGAAGGGTTGTACTTGGTCTGCAACAGCTGTTTAGGTAGTTAGTACGTGTCGAAGTAACATCCACATGAATGCCAGGACCCATGGTCTCCCAGCACATTATCCAGAGCATCACACTGCCTCCACCAGCTTGCCTTCTTCCCGTAGTGCATCCTGGGGGCATTTTCTCCCCAGGTAAACAACAACACACACACACACACACACACACACACACACCCGGCCATCCACATGACGTAAAACGTGATTCATGAAACCAGGCCACCTTCTTACCATTGTTCCATGGTCCAGTTCTGATGCTCACCTGCCCATTGGATCCGCTTTCGGCAGTGGACAGCATGGGCACTCTGACCGGTCTGTGGCTACGCAACCCCATACGCAGTAAGGTGCGATGCAATGTGTTCTGACACCTTTCTTTCATAGCCAACATTAACTTTTCAACAGTTTGTGCCACAGTAGCACTTCTGTTGGACTAGATGGGCTAGCCTTTGTTCCCCACATGCATTTATGAGTCTTGGGCGCCTGTGACCCTGTCTCTAGTCTACCAGTTGTCCTTCCTTGGATCACTTTTTGGAGGTATTTACCAATGCATACCGAGAACACCCCAAAAGACCTGCCGTTTTGGAGATACTCTGACCCACTCGTCTAGCATCACAATTTAGCCCTTGCTTCGCTATTTTTCCTCAACTTCAACAGCTGACTGTTCACTTGCCGCCTAATATATCCCACCCCTTGACAGGTAACATTGGAACGAGATGATCAGTGTTATTCACTTAAACTGTCAGCTGATCTGTATACAGAACGCATTCAGAAATACACAATATCAACCCTAACCCCTTCGGGGTAAAAAAATAATAATAAAATGCAGACATTTTTATTTAGCCCACTTGCACTGAAAGCCATAAATCTGCTGGCTATGTTCCATATTGGCATCATGCGGGAACAGGAGCCCATCTCCATGTTCCGTAAAAGTTGTTCATCAAAAAATGAATATAAAATCAACTCTAGAAGTAGTATAATTTCCGGCAAATTGCTGGAACGGCTGTGAATGGAAGTGTGTGGGAATGGAAGCAGTTGCATTCCGGTAAAGTAGGGGTGGAGCCCAATCCAAATAAAGTACATATAGTGGTGTTTTATTAATATTTATTTCGTACAAATATTTAAAAAATGATTTGTTTTCGTGAAAAAATGCAAAGACAAGAAACTGAAACAACGTCCAGTCCTTACGGAGACAGGACTTTATATTCTTCAATTTTCCTCTTAAAAATGCCACTCAGACCACAGACGTTCCTCTTAGAGTTAGGGGTGCAGTTTGTGGACATCAGGCACAAAAGCACTTCGCTTGCCCCCCAGCTGCACGGCAGCACGGCCGAGCCAGAGGGAGTGAGCGGACAGGGAGAGGTAGAGCAGGTGGGGAACGTTCATTCTCTGGAGGTAGAGATCGTAGGACAGGTTGAAAATGATCACACTGGTTTAATAACTTTGGGTTTTTGGGTTATTTTGCCGGGGACGGGGGCTCTGTCCCCTCTCAGTCCGCGGGGCGGGGAGCTGGGGAGCAAAGTGCTGGTCTAAAAACCGATTCTGTTGTCTAGTCTCCATGATATTAGACACCTCTCATGCGTTACATAATGTATCCGTGACAGTCGTACGGAACTTGTCCGTAAAGGAGGCTACTGTGGGAAGGGCTACCTACTGCCTTTGCCGGATATTTTTTACTCAGCAATGTTACGGATCCCATGTGGGAAAGGGGCTTTAGTAAGCGCACAGACATACAATTTTTGCAAACCACGTACAATACGTGGTTTCAAGTTTGACGCCACCCGCTCATTCCAGGATTTCTCTTTTTTATTATTTACTATTTTCTACATTGTAGACTAATAGTTAAGACATCAAAACGATAAAAATACATATATTAAGACTGTATTAAGACTGCAAAAGTGTCATCAAGGACATGGGTGGCTACATTGAAGAATCCTAAATCTAAAATGTATCTTGTTTATTTGTTTTAACACTTTTGGTTACTACATTATTGCATATGTGTTATTCCATAGTTTAAATGTCTTCACTATTACTCTAAAATGTAGAAAATAGCCAAAATCAAGAAAAAACCTTGATTGAGTGGGAGTCTTAACTTTTGACTGGTACTCTATAAAGATGCACGTCTTTATACATTTGTATGTGCACACAAACATACAGTACAAACACACACACATTCACACTTGTGGAAATCCACCAAAACACACAGACTTTAGTCACAGACATAGTCCAACACACATACATTTGTGACACTGTCAGTATTTCAAGCATTTGTGTGTGTGTTTATCTCTGTGCTGCCAGGGCGTGGTGCCTTATAAGAGTCTTGTAAGTATGCAGTATGTATGCAGTATGCCAGTGACTGTAGCACAGTGCCCCCGTCCTTATCCTCGTCCAGGGCTGAAATTGTGTGTGCTGAGTGGAGAAGGGGGCTGAAACTCAATTTGATGCTGGTAGAGCCCTTTCTAAAATGATGATGTCATTTCAAAGGATAGGGAATGACTGCTGTAGTCATTCTCATCAGATACATAAGCTGCTGTTTGCATCTGTAGATCAACTCCCGAAAGTCAATAAAACTAATCTACAAGAACTTACTTGGTGGTGTTGAGAAAGACATTCCTCTCCATGATGTATAAGTATAAAAAGTGTTCTTACTGGGATTGCTTACTGGGGGGGGGGGGGGGGCTAGCTAGCTTGAAGTTGCTCCTTACATCCCATAATAGCTTTCCTTACCTCTCCCTCCCTCCCTGTCTCTGTTCTAGTTCTCCACCCACCACGTCTTCCCGCTGGCCACACTGTGGGTGGAGCCCATCACAGAGGACAGCACTTGCCCGTGAGTCAGTCAAAATGAAAAAGACATAAAGGAAATACAGTAACAATGTTTCACACAGTTCACCCTGGATAAATACTACTAAATACATACTGTATGTCTGCTAGGGGTGTCACGATTCTGATTCCAAATTCTCCTCCGGCGTTTCACTGTGTGCACAAGTGAGAGTGATCCTTTGACCAGAATGTCCTGTAGTTCAGGTAGTGCAGGTCGAAATGAGGCTTTAACTACCAGCGTATCCCTCTGGCAAAAATAGCAGTTTTTCTGTTCTTATTTTTGGTGAGTAACTTAAAAGAAGTGTAATGAGTAACTTACTGTTTATTATTCTAAAGTCTAGTTTTGCTAAAGCTCTTCACCGTTTGGGTGTGTTGTTTAAATATTCTCATATTTGTGTTATTATTTATAATTTTTAATATTCAAATAAAAGTTACTTATTAAGAAATAAGTATTTTTCTTAACTTAGCAAGACTTGATAAGTCTTAACAGTGGCATAGCCGTCAGTGCTGAATTGTTTTTTTTTTAATCGGAAATCAAATCGAATGGTGACACCCCTAATGTCCACACATTTTAATGTGCGTGTGTGCGTGTGTAGGTATGGGCTGAAGGTGATTTCACCAGAGGAGACCTTCACCCTCCTGGCCTGCTCCCCCATGGAGAAGGTAGGCGAGCGGCTCCTTCTATTTGTCCCTCGAAAGTCTGCTTCACATCCAATGTGTGATCGTATCCCACAGTCCGCTGCTGTGGCTGTCAGACGAACCGTGTCTCAGTTTGGCATCACAAAATAATGTCAGGGAGAAGGGGAGAGCTGTTTATTTTCCAGGACAACAGCGAGTTGTTTGCTCAGCTGGACATTTACCACATTCATGAATGAGAGTTTAATATTTCCTTCATATAGTGTTTGCAAAGTGTGGGGAAAAAAAATCGAAAATACACACAATTCACTTGCATAAAAAGAGATGTATTGATAGTGAATCTGGTGACATCCTACGTTACTAATGGGATTATTTTGAAATAGTTCAAGATCAAGAGATTATTTGTCACATACATAAACATACGGTCATACATATGCAGTGAAATGTCATGACACCCGGTGATTACGCACAATAAGCTCTAAAAATACTAAAATCTGCGTAAAATACATGACTTCGTTTTAAACCCAGTTCCAATAGAAAAACTTGACTGAATGCAAATTTCTATAGGAATGAATGGACTTGCGGTTTCATTCCTTACATGTTTAATTTCTGCGGTGGAGAAATGAAACATGAGCTCGCAGATCAGTCTGGTTCCCAGGCTAGGCTTAAGTCACATATGGAGAAGAAACATATACAGAAATTTAATTCCAAGCAGACCATGTTTTGTTGTGAAATAATGATCCACAGGTATTTAAAGCTAACTTTTAAGCACTTGTTGCTTTGATGCACAGAGTTCAGCCCGAGTGTCGGTCTCATCGCTGACAGAAAAGAACAATTTTTAAAACGTATTTCTTTCTTGAATTTGATGTTGCTTGTGTAATACTGTACATGTGCACGTGTGTTTACATACCAGGCGAAGTGGCTGCGCTCCATAAATCAGGCTGTGGAGCAGGCGCTGAACGGGGCGGGGCAGGACACCTCCTCACTGGGCTCAGGGGCGGGGCAGAGGGCAGAGCCTCCCATCTCTAGGACCGCCTCCTACACCTTCTACAAGGACAGCCGACTGAAGGAGGCCACGTACGAGGGCCGCTGGCTGGCCGGCAAGCCCAACGGCAGGTCAGCCGACCCCTGCCCTGTGAAATAAATGAACTCAACCTGGAAAATCTTTCGAGTTCAAGTTTTCTCTTCCACGTCCTTTTTCGCATTAAGCTACATTAAGCAATATGAAAATTGAAATTGACTTGGAGGACTCCCCGTGATGTGAAGGGTCGCTAAGTACCGCTACATGTGCTTTTCAGCGGACTGTTTTACTTTCAAAGCTCCATCAGGGCGAACATAAATATAAGATAAGTCGTGTTTCTAACTTTTAAATCCCCCCTGCTGGTGTTCCCCGTGCCACACAGGGGGGTGTTGAAATGGCCTGACGGGAGGATCTACACCGGGTCCTTTAAGAACGGACTGGAGGACGGGTGAGTAGAGGTCCTCAGAACCCGCAGTGGTACTGTCACCAGTATGTCGAAGTGATCCACTTTTTCTTTTTTTTTTAATATAAACAGAAAGTACAGCGTTGCATTTATACCTTGACCTTTAACCAAATTATATATTTGCAGACAGCTATGAACAATGTGAGCCTCTTTCTAATTTGTGTGTGTGTGTGTGTGTGTGTGTGTGTGTGTGTGTGTGTGTGTGTGTGTGTGTGTGTGTGTGTGTGTGTGTGTGTGTGTGTGTGTGTGTGTGTGTGTGTGTGTGTGCGTGCGTGCGTGCGTGCGTGCGTGCGTGCGTGTGTGTGTCAACGTGCTCCTGAAATGTGCGTGCGTGGAGCTTTGGCGAATTCACCGCCCCCAACAAACTGCTGAACAAGAACGATCTGTACCAAGGGCACTGGAGAGAGGGGAAAATGCACGGCCTGGGAACATACAGGTGTGTTCCGCGTCGTTGCTGCCAGAGCGCTCACCAAATATGCACGTGCTGCACATGCACAACTTTTACTCTGATTCGCTACAGCTGTCTTGCACTTGTATCTGATTGAATTTAGAAACCGGCGCTTAAATTCGAGGTTGCTCCAACGGCCGATGTGTGTTTTCTCGCTCCCCCCCCCCAGGTACGCCAGTGGGGAGGTGTACGAGGGAGCTTTCCGGGATGGCGTGCGGCACGGACACGGCATGCTTCGCACCGGCAAGCTTAACTCCTCCTCGCCCAGCGTCTTCATCGGCCAGTGGGTAAATGACAGGAAGACGGGCTACGGGGTGTTTGATGACATCACCAAGTAAGAAGACCCCCCCCCATACACACACACACACACACTTTATTTCAAATACCCTGATCTTAAAAAATAAAAAAAAAAACAAGGTCTGACATGATCACATATGCATACTTAAATATCAGGATTCACTGTTTCACAATATAATCAGGGTACAGCTGTTTTAATTTGAACTCCATCATTGTTATGAGCAATGTGGAACGTTCTTTTTTTTATTATTATTATTTTTTTTTAATGATTTATGGTTTTATCAAGGTTTTCTGTTTTTAACACAGTGAAAACATACAATGTTCAAAAAGGAAAAACATATATAGTAAAATATACTAAGATAATAACAGACAAGATAATAAAAATAATAACAGCAGAAGAAATAAAATCATCCCTATCATCATTTCACCTGTAATGCAGTCAGTAAATATATCTTGTAAGCATCTATTGTACTAACCCCACGTTCATGTCATCTACACTTATTTACTTATTTATTTACTTACTTATATTTATTTACTTTTTCTTACTTAAAACGCTGTGGAGCCCTATAAATGTTTTTTGGCTACAGCTGGGCATTATTTCAAAATATAGCATCTATATGGTCAATACTGTACATGTTTTTTTATCATCTTAGTTTGTGGTTTCGCTAACAGCGTATAGTCAGCGCCCCCCTGGTTTTGTTATTCAAATCGTAACATGATAAAATATTTCCAGAATCTCTTTCTCTTTTCTCTCGTAGTAGCTCTATTTCTTTCTACGCAAAGGAAACATGAACTTTAGCATGAACGTTATCAGGCTGAACCCTGGAAACGACATCGATAATGTCAAGGAAATGCTCATCTAATCCAGCATGGTTGGAAAAGTAGATGACAATGAGATTAGTAATAGATAAATAGATACAGTATATATATACACAGTAAATAACAGATATACTGATATAAATAACAGACAATGATATTAAGATGACCTATTTTAATTCATAAAAGATCACATTGAAGATTGATATTTGTTTTGCGTGAAGTCCCTGAAAAAGGAAAGAAAATAGCGCTTAGAGCAACATTACGTGACTTTTTTACCTTAAAGAAACCACGGGAAGTCTCACTTTCACTGCGCCGCAGGGTTTGTCTCACCCCGAGCCGATCCGCCAGGCCAAGCACATCCGGTCCCTACGCTGGCAGCAGGGGGTTGATCCCCGTACCCCCTCAGTCCGTGGCTGTGGGAAGCGGGGAAGTCCGTGCAAGGGCCGCTGTAACCTAGGTGTACATCATATTTGGGTTTGTAACATAGACTGTTATCGAAAGGTGACCGATGAGGTTCTAATTTGTCCGGTAAAATGAATTATTTGCCCACACCGGATCCAGTTTTACGACAGCGGTGTAAAAGTGCTATTGCACTCAGAAACTGTAGGGGCGGCAAATTCCCAATACCAAAAGTTACATAGTGCTGCTTTAAAAAAGGGCTTGAATTTTGTTGTGCAATGCCAGAATGAACAATGAGCGCCTTCCTCCTTGGCAGGGGGGAGAAGTACATGGGCATGTGGCAGGACCACCAGCGCCAGGGCACCGGGGTGATCGTCACCCAGTTCGGCCTCTACTACGAAGGAGCCTTCAGGGACAACAAGATGGCGGTGACTGCCACACACAAATAGCAACTCTTGTCCACGTGCGCAAATGTGGTCGCTGTCCAACACCCCGCCTCTCTCTCTGTCTGTCTCCCATTTCCGGTCTGTCTCCGGCTGTCTCTCAGGGAATCGGGGTCCTTGTGTCAGAAGACGACACGACATACGAGGGGGAGTTCTCTGAGGACTGGACTCTCAACGGGAAGGTGAACAGCACACACGTGCACACTAGCCCTGAACAAATGGAATATCTCAGGGAACTTTTAGGGAAATGTACACAAGAATATTGAGGCAGGTAAGTAGATATGTTCTTTATATATTCATAGAATCAACAGTTACAAAGTGCTTTACAAAATAGAACAAAAGATACAGACCCAATTAAGATGGCATTGGATTAAACACAGATGAAATGCATGTTAAAGTAACTAAAACAACAACAAAATCTGCGATATCTGCTTAATGTTCCGTACATCATTTTAGACGACAAAATTTAGTAACCTAACTTTGCCTAGGCTTTAGAAAACAGCATTTTATCGCCTGGTTCTCTTACTTTCACGGTTTTCACGGTCTCGTAGTCCAATGTGCTCTGTTTATTTGTTTGACAAAAAGTTCTTGTTCATTTAAATAAAGGTATTTACTCAATAAAATAATTAAACTACCATGAAATGGAACATTTTTATTAAAGAACAAATGTAGGGATTCTGATGTTTTGCCAATGATTTGGCAGCCCACGTGCAGTAACCCTGATGACCACAAGGGAGCGCACGGCGCACAGGTTGAAAAGCCTTACTGTAGATGCAGTATAATTACAAAAGGCAGAGTGGTAAAGCTCAGGTATCATGGCGGCGACTACTCAAAATTACCTCGCGTTGTCTATGTGTACATGTATAAAAAAAAAATATATATATATATAAACACACATATATATATATATACGCAGATAAAGAGAAGCATACATACACACCCACATACCTGCTCAGAAGTGTGTGTGTGTTTGGCGTCAGGGTGTGTTGACTCTGGCGAATGGCGACTATCTGGAAGGTTCCTTCAGCGGAGAGTGGGGCTCCAGCCTCAAGATCAGCGGCTCCTACTTCAAACCAAACCTCTACCACGGTGACAAGGACAAGAGCCACGCCATGTAAGGCCGAGACGGAGAGAGTGTCCCAGCTGGTTTTTGTGCATTCGTTTGTTTTGTTTGTTTTTATGTAGTGTCTGTGTGTGTCTGTGTGTGTCTGTGTGTGTCTGTGTGTGTCTGTGCGCTTGTGAGTGTATTTTTCAACTGATGGTAAAAAATCCTCCAAAATGGCCAAAATGTGTTGCAGTCAGCATATGGCGTTAGTATTTTCCTTTAAGTATTCTTGCTAACGGGTACGAATATGACAATTTGTAGAAGAAATAAAATAAATCATCAAATTAATTTATCAGTTGCTATTAACAATAATTGATCCTGTGCATACTATCACATTTTGTATAAACTGATATATATTTATATATGTATATATCTGACAATTTCTGTTTTGTATTTTTTTGGCTGTTTGTTTGTATATATTGACAGAATTATTATATACTTCTTTTAAATTTTACTTTACTTCCTTACTTTTAACTTCTATTTAATTTAATTTTTTATATATTATTATTTTTTAAATGGTCATCGTCTGTCGTGAAACACTCCAACCCACACCAAAACAAATGTAAATGTACCTGGCTGAATTACTGATTCAAATTCTAATCACTTGTAAATAATTATTCACTGTCACGTGTGTGTGTGTGTGTGTGTGTGTGTGTGTGTGTGTGTGTGTGTGTGTGTGTGTGTGTGTGTGTGTGTGTGTGTGTGTGTGTGTGTGTGTGTGTGTGTGTGTGTGTGTGTGTGCGCATGCGCTCCAGTAAGCTGGGCAGTGTGTGTGTGCGTGCGGAGGCCAAGTGGCAGGCTGTGTTTGAGGAGTGCTGGAGGCGTCTGGGCTGTGAAGGTCCCGGACAGGGAGAGAACTGCCGAGCGTGGGAAAACATCGCTGTGGACCTCACCACCGGCCGGAGACGCATCCAGGACAGGTGACAATGCAATTAACTGAGACGTTAACATCACAGTAAATAAGGTGCAAAATTATTATTTTTTTGCAGGTTATGCAAACTTAAAGATATCTTGAATTAGCTTAATGTGTTGACAAAAAAAATAAAAAATAACCTAAACGTCACTTTTCATCAAATAGAGTGTATCATGCAGGGCTCTTGCCAGGTCCTCGATGTGCTTGAATTTCGTCCCCCAAAATTTAAGTCCCGCAATACCTTGAAAACAGCCCCTTTTGTCCCGAAGTGCTTGGAAAGTCTTTGGAAAAAAAAAAGGCGATAATTTAAAAGACTTAGTTTATATCATATTTTAATTAATAAAGATCACATTGAAAAGTGATTATATTTGTTTTGCGTGAAGTCTTTGTTAATGGACAAAAAAATGGTACTTAAAAAAGTACTTGAAAGACCTTGAATTTAATTTTGGGATTCCAGAGGGAATCCCTGATCGTGTGCATCACGTGCACACTGCACACCCCAGCCTATTTCGTCTCTAATTTGATACATATTCTGTTCAAGCCACGAGACATTGAATTCCTTATTTTAATCTGGGTTCTGACATGGTCCCAGCCCAGAGGTTTTGTCCCGCACCCACAGCCGGGCGCTGGAGAGCTTGGAGGTTATCCCACAACACGCCGGGCCCGTTACCATGGAGAGGTACCACACCCTCCGCAACTACCTCCTCAAGGTAAGATGCCGTCCCATTTTGTTTCGGCAACTTAGCAATTTCCTGCTTCCCCCCTCAAATACCCCTCAAGTCAAGTGGGTGTGAGGGAATGGCAGCTTGGATAACCATACCATCTCTTTTATCAAGTACCATGGACTGTGGAATCAAAGTGCCATAGAACAGATTTAAATAGCCAGAAAATGTAAAATGCTAAAATAATAGACTTTTTGGCAGCCGCACACGTTGACAGAAAGTAAACCTGTGGCCTATCTGGTACAATCTGTTAAAGGCCTATGCAGGGCAGACATGGAGTGGTTTCAGTTACAGGACAATGGCTCTTACACTAATCCTCCTCTGTAACAGATGGACACGCACACACACACACACACACACACACACACACACACACACACACACTCAAATGAAGTCACAGAGTCAAAATGTGCAGTTTATGCTTATTTTTTTCTTATTTTTGATTACTGTATAGTCATAAGTTAATCCAACAGTTAAATCTCTACAGCCCAAACAAGCTTAAGCAGATAAGCTTTTTATTTTATTTATTTTTAACCCAACTCACAGTTTTAGGTTCAGGTCATGCAGCAACTTGTTGACTTTGCACATCCCTCAGGTTTTCTATCGTCCTCAATATCCTTTCAACCAAAAAGGTCCTTGATCAAGGCATTGCATCCTTTACTGCTCCCAATGTGCAACTTGCCACTCGGCATCCTCCACCATCGGTTAAAAAAAGTGTGTGTGTGTGCGTGTGTGCGTGTGTGTGCGTGTGCGTGTGCGTGTGCGTGTGCGTGTGCGTGTGTGTGTGTGTGTGTGTGTGTGTCCCGCTCCCCCAGGCTTGTGACACCCCCCTCCACCCTCTGGGCCGGTTGGTGGAGACCCTGGTGGCGGTGTACAGGATGACCTACGTGGGGGTGGGGGCCAACCGACGGCTGCTGCCTCAAGCGGTCAACGAGATCAAGTCCTATCTATACCGCATCTTCCAGATTGTCAGGTAGAAAACCGTCGCACTGCGTTCAACTACGGTCTGTACGTTAAGCTGCAATATGCCGTAAACATAATAGTTGAAATGGTTTGGCTTTTATTGTATTTGACATTGATACGTATTTGACTTTTCTGACTAATGGAGCCGACTGCCCAGGCCCTGTTACATACAACATTGAGGACATTTGATTTCTTATCTTCTTAAATCCTTTTTTTTTTTTTTTTCCATTGAATATGAAAGAACACATCCCACGTCGTAGGACTATTAAAATTAGTTCATCTATGTCGGTCACACCTGTTTTTAGTTTATATTTCTCTCTGTCTCCAGGTTCCTGTTCCCTGATCTACCAGAGGAGGGCGGCATCATCCCAGAGCCCTCCACAGACGTCCAGGACAAGCGGGGGTCCGACTCCAACGACGCCCCGCTGGATTCGCCCAAACCTGCGTAAGGAGTTGGCACCTTTTCTAGTAAAAGATAGACAATCATCCTGCCGTCGTACAGTTTTGTTGGGCACAGACTTTTTCATCAATACTTTATTAATGGGAGAATGTCATTCCCTTGTTGAAGACCGCAGGTTTTTTTGCATAGTTTCCTTTTAAACAGGTGTCTAGGGACATAAATCCGGGGTTCTTCACAGGTCCTTGAGCTACTTGGAAGTGTTTGAATTTCGACCTTAGAAATTGAAGGACTGGAAGGACTTTTGTTGCTGTTTGACTTTAAGTGGAGAATCAGAGCTTCAAATCAAGGTGCCACTTGTGCGAATCAAGCAAATATTTTGAAAGCTATGGCTTGTTAATGATGAGGGTGCTTTTATAAAACATGTATATTCTTACTGTTAAATAAAAGCTTTGTTAAAAGTAAAGACTTTGTGTGTCGATGACGATGTTCAACATTCTCAATAAACACAAGGACAATGCAGAGATTGCACTGTTCAGCAGGGTGTCAAGTGGCCATGTGGCAAGCAGCCATGTGCCTCTGTTGGTCCTCCATTCTGGGAGCTGGCTGAATGAAGCCAAGTGTGGGGAAAACGTTTAGGGTAATTATCTCAGAAGGACAGTTGGCCGCACCCTCATCATTAACATAGTCATAGATTTAAAAATGAATTTAATCAAGATCACATTGAAAATTGATTATTTGTTTTGTGGAAAGTCCTTGGAAATGAAAAAAACAAGTGCTTAAAAAAAGTACTTGGAAGTCCTTGAATTTCATTTTGTAATGCCAGATGGAACCCTGTTGATCTCACTCAATACCTAAGTACATTATCTAATCAAGTAAGATAAAGGTGAAAGGGATATTTCAAAAAGATGTATTGTTATTTGCGAGTACATTAGAAATTTGAACTGAGGTCCTGGTCCACTTTAATGAAATCCATTTAAAGACAATAAAGAAATGTATACTCTATCTAATCTAATAATTAACAGCCCCCCAAATCCCCCCCAGGCGCGTGGTGAGTAGCTCCGCTCTGCTGCTGCCGGTGCTGTTACCACGCCTCTACCCGCCCCTCTTCACGCTTTACGCCCTGGACAAGGAGAAGGAGGACGACCTCTACTGGGAGTGTGTCCTGCGACTCAACAAGCAGCCAGACCTGGCGCTGCTCGCCTTCCTAGGGGTCCAGCGGTACGACCGGCCAAGTCGATGCACGATGCAGTCAATAAATTGCCATTTGGAACTTCTGTGGAACATTGGAATGTTCCCGATCTCAATTTAAGTCCATATAGTTAGTTAGTTAGTTCCTCCCGTTCCCTCTGGAACATTGGGCGACGAGCCCCCACCATTTGCTCCTTACCAGAATGGCCTCTTCTCGTCGTTTCCGTAACATGCTTTTTTTTACGGGGTGAGGTTGTTAACCCCACGCCCAACCCCCAACCTGGAGGACTGAGTGCTGACTTACCCGTGTCACAAAGGCATTATTATAATCATTATTATTGCTATCATTATTATATATTTACAATAATAATAATAATAAGTTTGAGCCGTTCCGTCAGTAATCCGTCTATAGAAGAGGTATTGTTTATATATAGCATGTTCTGTATAGTAACACATTACACACACACACACACACACACACACACACACACACACACACACACACGCGCGCACTATATACATACTGCCAAGAGAATTATTCAATGTGCATTTTTAAGTAGGCTAACTTGAAGCTACCTCATTGTTTTCAGTAAGTGCTGTATGTAGATTGATTCTCCCTTTATGGATATTTGATGGCCTTTTTGGGGGGTGTCAATGCTTTTCACATATTAGTCAGAAGTGCGTGTAAGAGACTTTTATATTGTTCATGAAAGCAATAAAAGCCACTCCAGCGCCCAAAAAAAAAGGAAAATCGTCCTTTTCTGCAAAGTGACCCATTGCTTTAAATATGCACACAGAGCACACATACTAGTTTTTAGCCATTTACATGATGAGTAATAGTTTAAAAGTCCCTGTGAAGTCACTCCCGAGATTTGTTACTCAACACATTATACATGTTAAAAAGTAATTACTGAAAACATGTAAAAAGACTGAATGATGTCACACCATGCGTAATTAGCGCCCATGCATAAGGGTGTGTTACAGGTCACACAGGTGATGTTATGAGTTTATTAACAATGGGAAAAATTCCTCACTGTAGCATCCCTACTCAGAACACATATTTATTGTTGCTTTTCAGGGACTTTAAATTACTTGTATCTAAGAACACAAACTAGCTACGACGCTCTGTGTTTCTGTTCTGTACAAACACATTATCTGGTGTGTGCCGTGTGTACTTCTGTCATGACCTCAGTTTGTTTTGTGTTTGCAGGTGAATCCCAAGTGACTTCTTACCAAATTTTTTTGCGTTTGTTTTCCTCAGGAAGTTTTGGCCGATCTCTATCCCCGTTTCCATGCCTCTGCTGGGGGAGGGTCAGCAGGTAACTTCATAAAAATAACAACAAAAGTAAACTAAAAACGCAAAAAGGAGATACTTATATACTAAAGTTTGCGGGCTATAACGGAGTCTTTTCAATGCTTTTCAAATGCTTGTATTGAAAATGTGATGCTTTCTTTCCGTGCCATCTTATATTTCTATACACAGTTCCCGTTTTCATGAGGTCCCAGACATCAGATGACTGTTCTTCATGAGATGATACAAGTGTCACAAAACCTTCAGCACATATATTATACTTGTGGCCATGTCATAGTGTTAGAGATGGATCCTGCTTGATGGGCCCTTCGTTGTGTTGTTTCTTTTTTGGTTTTTTTTTTCGTATATTCTGCTGAAGGCCTCCCACAATCTGACAGTTTTTTTTTTTTTTGCCTGAACATTTCCCTCAGATCCTGGCTAGCACCAAGGACGCCTGCTTTGCCTCTGCCGTGGAAACCCTCCAGCAGATCAGGTAAGTCGCTGCTCGCTCACTTTGGACAGTTGTCCAGTATTTACTCGCCCAATATGCATGAATTGCAGTTTAGGCTTTTGATGTGGTTCTGTAATATGTTGTGTTATGTGTTTTGTTCTTCCGTTTGCCTTTTAACAAGCATATGAGCATATACACCGATCTGCTACGACATTATAACCACTGACAGGTGAAGTGAATAACATTGATCATCTTGTTCCAATGGTACCTGTTAAGGGGTGGGATATATATGGCAGCAAGTGAACAGTCAGTTCTTGAAGTTGATGTGTTGGAAGCAAGAAAAATGGGTAAAGGAAAGGATCTGAGCCACTTTGACAAGGGCCAAATTGTGATGGCTAGACGACTGGGTCAGAGCATCTCCAAAAAGGCAGGTCTTGTGGGGTGTTCCCCCTATGCAGTGGTTAGTACCTACCAAGAGTGGTCAAAGGAAGGACAACGAAAGAACCATAGGCGCCTAAGGCTCATTGATGCATGTGAAGAGCGAAGGCTAGCCCGTCTGGTCCTGCTGAAAAAGTTAATGCTGGCTATGATAGAAAGGTGTCAGAACACACAGTGCATCGCAGCTTGCTGCGTATGGGCCTGTGTAGCCGCAGATTGGTCGGAGTGCCCATGCTGTCCACGGCCGACAATGGGCATGTGAGTGTCAGAACTGGACCTTGGAGCAATGGAAGAAGGTCTGGCCTGGTCTGATGAATCACGTTTTCTTTTACATCATGTAGACGGCCGGGTGCGTGTGCGTCGTTTACCTTGGGGAAGAGATGGCACTATGGGATGCACTATGGTGAGAAGGCGAGTCAGTGGAGGCAGTGTGATGCTCTCGGTAATGTTCTGCTTGGGAAACCCTGTGGAAATCTTGGCATTCATATGGATAGTACTTTGATACCTGCCACCTACCTAAACATTGTTGTAGATAAAGTACAACCCTTCATTGCAACGATATTCCCTGATGGCCTGGCTTCTTTCATCAGGTTAATGCACCATGCCACACTGCAATAATTGTTCAGGAATCATGACAAAGAGTTCAAGGTGTTGACTTGGCCTCCAAATTCCCCCGATCTCAGTCCGATTTAGCCTCTGTGGGATGTGCTGGAACAACAAGCCCGATCCATGGGGCCCCACCTCGCAACTTACAGGACTTAAAGGATCTGCTGCTAATGTCTTAGTGCCAGATACCACAGGACACCTTCAGAGGTCTTGTGGAGAATGCCTCGACGGGTCAGAGCTGTTTTGGTGGCACTAGGGGGAAATACATAATATAAGCCAGGTGGTTTTAATGTTGTGACTGATTGGTGTGTGTGTGTGTGTGTGTGTGTGAGAGAGAGAGAGAGAGAGAGAGAGAGAGAGAGTGAGTTCAGTGAGTGTGTGTATATATATCATAATATAAAAAAAGATATAGAGTACTTGAAAGCCCTTGAATCTGATTTTGTAAGGCCAGAATGAAGCCTGTGATATTGTTTTATTTTTTCTTATTTTGTTTTAAATATCGTTTTGTGTCGCAGCACGACATTCACGCCGTCGGATAAACTACTGGTGATCCAGTTGACTTTCGAGGAGATCACACAGGAAGTGCTTTCCCTGCTCAAGGAAGACTTCCTGTGGTCCATGGATGACCTCTTCCCAGTCTTCCTCTATGTGGTGCTCCGCGCACGGTCTGCACTGAAACACACACACACACACACACACACACAAGTTTACTTGGCTATAAAGAACATAACACACAGTTGTATTGTTCTTTGTGATGTTAATGAGGTTGAGGTTCAAAAGACAACTCTCTGTTCACCAGAATGTGGCAGTGGGGAGTGGGTTTGGCGGCAACCGAAAGTGGACGCACCTGCAGGAGATTGAGGTTATTAGCAGAATCTTTAAATGCTGTTGTGTTTTTTACCTCTCGCTCTCACCTGAAGGCGAGTCTGGACTCCCTTCTCCAGACGGCCCATGACAGTCATTATTTATATGTTTGTCCTTTCAGACAAACGTTGTGACTTAATGTTTGAATTAACACCCAGCAAAGCTGCTTTTAATTGTTCAACCTGCCTCCTGGTCAATCTCTACCCTGCATTCCATGGAGACTTGTCACAGTGGCCCCTGAGGGGCCCTCTGTGGGTCTGAAGCAGAGGACACTGAGTAAGCTTGGGTGAAATCCAACATTTTATGTCGCTGAAAAGTCCCGCCCAAATATGACGGGGGGAGAAGTGCTCCTTACGCACTGCGTTTTTTTTGGTTTCATTCAATTACAATTATTACATCTACAATAAAAATCTTTGGAGAAACTGTACCTTAATGCCGGATTGCGGAGAACGGATCGCTTTATGCTACTCCAACTAGGAAGCTGCGTGTCGGTGTTAACATACATGTAACATGCGTGCAGGAAGGATCTCCCATTCACCACATGAACCGTGAGTGACTGGCATCAAGCAAGCGCGAGAGAGGAAATATATGCATAAAGGAAAACAAATTCTCAGGGATTCTCAGCGTGAGAAATATGGTGGTGTGAGCATGTGAACTGGTTGACATGCGTGAGTCTCACAGTTAAAGCGAGACTTGGCAGCTCTGTATAACAATCACTAAAAAAACATTTTTCGTCATTATTTTATTAATGCGAGTAATAACATGGAGCCGCAACTTCATCACCGGACCATCCGCGCCACCCCATCCAAATCCTCTTCCTCGCAGTTGCGCGCATACGTTTACATATATCCGTCCATATATGAGCTGTTTCCGTGGCTCTGCTGCTCTGTCAGTTGCCCCCCGTTGTCCCATGGATGGACTCCTGCCTCAGGTGGTGCGGCTCCTCGCCCTGTACCTGCAGTGTTAACGGCTGCTGATGGGGCTCCTGGATCTGACGCCGCAGGCCGTGGACCTCCTGCTGCAGGAAGAAGAAGAAGAACTTTTAATTGTCAGGCAACACACCACAACACATGCATACACACACACACACACACACACATGCACATGCTTTGGATGGTGGCCGGTGAAATGAGGCCTCTGCATTTGAACCATCCTGGCTTGTCCTTCCTCCGGGGGGGGGCAGCCAGGAGCAGTGGGCAGCATTCATCGACACGCCCGAGGACCTGGTGAGTGTCCATCCCTGGTCAGACGATGACCTGAGTGGCCTGGTCCTGCTGCTGCTGGGCTGTACGGATCTCCTCCTGGACTTGCACCAGGCGGTAAAGAGCCTGTCCGAGTCCAGATTCACCCTACCCCCCTGTTTGTCCGCCCATTGTCCCTGTTCAGGCCCCACTGTGACAAGTCTCTGTGGGATGCAGGTTAGAAATGGACCAGGAGGCAGGTAGAACAATGAAAAACAGCTTTACTGGGTGTTAACTCAAACAAAAAGTTAAAATGTTTGTCTGAAAAGACAAAGGTATAAATTATGACTGTCCTGTGCCGCCTGGAGTGGGAGACCAGCCTCGAGGGGTGGAAAACACAGCAGCATTTAAAGATTCTGCTAATTACCTCGAGCTCATGTAGATGCGGCAACTTTCAGTTGCCAGTGCTGGCCCTCTCTGCCTGCAGATGCTGCCAAAACCACTCCCCACTGCCACATAGTATTTTATATTCTCAATAATAATAATAATAATGTCCTTAAAGCATGTTAAATTAATTTTTTTAAATGTATTTTTATTTTATTTAATTATTTGTTTGTTTATTTAGCATGTTAAAGTATTTAGAGTTTACATTTGAAACACATTGCCATATTTGAAATGCATTGTTTTAAAGCCTGTAGAACATAACAGGGCTTCATATATTAAGGCTTTAATACACTTTTTTCTATTTTTCTTTCAAGTATTTTATATTATTGTTGTTATTATTATTATGTTATTATCATAATTACTAGGCCTTTTGCCGGCTGGAAGTTTCTGGTGCACAGAAACCCCTGAATCCATGGACACGAATGAAGCGTTGTCGTATTTGGGGCAGTCCAGACAATTTGTGGTCCAAGTTTGATCCACATTGATCCATATTTGATCTTTATATTTTATAAACTTTATATATATCTTTATATTTGATTTATCTAATAAGCATGTTAATTAAAGCATAAAGAGTTTGCCTTCTTGGGGAAATCTTTTGTTAGTGTTATCATTTTCTTTGATCAAAATCTTATTTTGGCGGGTCCTCTGGGATGTCGCCTGGGCCTTAGAACACAACATAGAGGCCACAGATAAACTCTTTGAATCCAAAGAAATAAACATCACAGAAAGATGGCACAACTGTTAAAATTGGGAAATGTTTACACTCCTTCCAAACTACAATTTGAAAAGTCTAGCCAGCGCGCTCCGGCAACGTGGGATCGACCGGTGACTGATGCTTCCTGAGTGTGATTCTGTGTTTAATTGGCTCCCTAGGATCAGGAACTTGGGTTCAGAGGTCAGCCTGATCGAGGACCTGATGGATCCTTGGGTGCAGCACGGCGAGCACGGCATCATGTTCACAACGCTCAAGGTGACACACACACACACACACACACACACACACACACACACACACACACACACACACACACAACACACACACACACAAAAACACACACACACACACACACACACACACACAAAAACAAAACAAAAAAACAAAACAGCAAGTCCCCCTCTAGAGCCAGTGTTTGGTTTGTCCGTTCTGGGCTACTGTAGAAACATGGTGGTACAACATGGAGGCCTCTGTGGAAGCTTACCTGCTCTTTATATAGATATACTGTAAGGGGCCCATTCTGGGGTAACGAAAACACAACCATTCTTATTTTCATTGTATTATACACCGGTTGAAACACACTTACGGGAATGACATTCCATTTCTGCAGAGTTTGTTCCGTAGATATTTGCACATTGAGCCTTTAAATCAATTTCATGTCACTGTGACGTGTTGGTCGTACTGGGCTTTAACGTGTCTGCGCGTGCGTGTGTGTGTGTGTGTGTGCGTACTTGTGTGCGTACTTGTGTGTGTACTTGTGTGCGTGCGCTCCAACTCTGCCAGGCCTGTTACTACCAAATCCAACATGAGAAGATCACTTGAGGGAGGCAGGGCTTAAGTCCTCCACCGATGACCTGCCCGCTCGCTCCCTCCCTCCCCCGCCGTCCCGTCATGTGCCAGTGAAAGCCAATCGCAGAGCGGGGATCGGGAGCTTTGGGGACGGCAAACGCGCCGAACGGCCAATGGGACGAGACCAGGAGGTGGAGGATCACAAGCTGCTTGACAGCTCCATCTGCTTCTGTTATGGAGATGTGTGTGTGTGTGTGTGTGTGTGTGTGTGTGTGTGTGTGTGTGTGTGTGTGTGTGTGTGTGTGTGTGTGTGTGTGTGTGTGTGTGTGTGTGTGTGTGTGTACATATGTATATATATATATATATATATATCTCTGTGAGCCCTTGGTCCCTGCAGTGACTTACCAGCCTCCTACACACACGTCTACTTCCAGGATTAACCTTTTTTGTTTTTCTTTTTCTTTTCTCCGTGAAGTCCATTAGAAATTGATCAATATCGACATAAACGCCAAAACGTTTGTGAGCTGAGCCTCTGAAATGAAGGAATCTGATGATGAATGAAGGTTCTGTGGACCGGCTCTCTAAAAAAAACAAAATAAAAAAAATTAAAAAAAAAAAAGGAGAAAGGCCCGCCCAGGGGAGCCGCCGGCTGTGAGGACGTGACTAGAAATTCTGCTGCGAGTGACGGACGTGGAGGAATCAGGCCGCGCCCCGGACGGCAGTGTTGACACGTCGAAGGCCAATAAATACCATAACTGAAGGAACAGTATCAAACAGAGCGGACGAAGCGCCCAATGGGGCTCCAAGGTTCATGTGAAGCTACTTTTTTCAACTCGGACGCAGTTTTGACAGTTTCTCAACAGTGTTATTTAAAATGTCTGGGAAGCGATTTTAAGTATTTTCATACTACGGGGGGGGGGGGACAAAACATTTGTACACCGCTCCCACTACAACTATAATTTTGTGTATAATGTTGCAACACGATCCAGAGTCTATTCGATTGGACCCGGTCTGGGCTCGGGTGTTTATCAAATACGTGCCGATGTGCATGTTAATGATGGACGTTTGAGAAAGCAACCGGTCCAACCTTAGGATTTATCCACTTCTGTGGTCACAAATACGGACTGTACGGTCGGGCGTCCGTGTGGAGCGGAGCGGTCGGCTCCGGTGCGATGTTCAAACCAACCCCTCCACGCCGTCTGTTATGCTATCTGTTTATTAAAGAAAATTAATAAATATTGTTTTGGGATTGTGGGACAGCCTTCCCTATTTTTGTCCCATGTCACACTGAAGACCCGTATAGTTGTGGTCGACCGGCCCTTTTTTCACGTTCTAGTTAAGTAGGTCCATATTCAAATCTTAAGCCGACGTTTTTGAACTAAAATCGGCTTGCCCGACCCCCGCACCGTGCCGGTATTTATATTTAATGGCAAATGTCAGTTTCACGTGGTCTGTCTTTGATACTGGCTCCGACCAATTCCGTTTGAACGACGACCGCAAATGACCCGTCAAAGCAATGCTGCTATTTTAGCCAACGGGCTGATTTCCAATCTATTTTCCAAGAATGACGCAACAAAGTCAAAGTCGAGAAAACGGTTAATTTCTGCGATATCCTGACGAGAGGCAAAATAGTTTACGCGCGAAAAGGTTGTTGCACAGTAAGTATTTATAATCTGTTCATTGAGCTTTAGTTGAAAAAATATATTGGTGTTGAGTCAATTTTTGAGGGTTGGATCCCAACACCGTGGATTTTACACTAAAAATATTTCAAACATGTCCAGGAGACTTAATTCAACCATGATGTATAATAAACATACTGTTATATGTGATTGCCATGGTAACTGACTGGTTAATTTACCTCCGCGTCTGAAGTATTGTGTGTGTGTTTACTGAAAGAAATTCTATCTCAGCTGGCTGACTCTACAACCCCCTTTATGTGTTTAACATGTCGTCAGATGGAAGTGAAATGACATTGACATCCATGCAATAAAGTTGTGTTTTGGACATTTTGTAATTTCACTGTTTTCAATGCGGTCACCCACCCGTCGGGGCTACTCTCCTTCAGCGCCCTCCGCCGGGGCAGTGCCAACTGTGTCCCCTTGCGTAGGTCTGAGAGGTCGCCGAGACGTCGCCGCGTGATCATCGGAGGAGGAGGAGGAGGAGGAGGAGGAGGTCGTCCTGTGAGCCTTTTGTTTTGCGAGATGAGAGAGAAGCCCAGATCACGGCATGTTTTGTTGTTTTTTTTTGTTCCCCCCCCCCCCCCTTCTGTTCTTGTTTATTAATATCAGGGACGCGCTGTGTGAGTTCACACAAGAGCCTCCCCGCCAGAGAATGACATTACCAACCAGCAGATTACCAAAAACTTGCGTCATCCATAAAACGCCGGCCTGTGCTGAGTAAGGGCAACGGGAAGGTTTTTGCATCTAGCGCTTATGTAAAAAGACTGTTTAACACTCCAGCTGTTGGATCATGTAATGACACACTGGAGGCCTCTCTCTCTCTCTGCATCTCCTGTCCCACTTTCTTTGTTTCGCTCGGTTTCCCTTCTCTCTTTCTGTATCGCTCTGTTTTTCCTTTTTTTTATTTTGTTCAAACTCACTGTGCGCCTTTATCGTCATTCTGTCCATATCCCCTTTTCCTCTCTGTGTCCACCCTCCTACCTCAGTCTCTCTCCCTCTACTATTTTGTCTCTGCCCCCCTCTTTCTCTCTCTGTAACCCCATAATCTATCTCTGCCTTTCTATCTCTATCAGTGTCCTCTCCATCTCTCTCGCTGTATCCCTGTATACCCTTTGTGTTTCTCCCCCCACTCTCTATCCCCGCACTCACTCTCTATCCATCTCCCTTTCCCTCCTCATCCCTCTGTATCCCTCCACTGTCGCTCTCTATCCATATCTCCCCTTTTCTCGACCCTCTGCCCCCTCTATCTCTCTCTCTGTATCCCCCCTTCTCCCTTTCTCTCCTCCCCTCTCTCTGTACCCCGGTGTCTCTTGCTCTCTATCTCACTCTCTTCCACCCTCTATTTCTGTATCCCTCTCTCTCTCTCTCTCTCCCCCGTTTCCCTCCTCTGTGTCACTGTGATGTCACTCCAGCTCCGCATGCGTGTGTTAAAAGCTGAAAGAGTTAAGAAGATTTGGGCGCTCCACACACACATCTAGTAGGTGGGGAGCACCAGCTACTGAGGTAAGAGACAGGCGGCTCACTTGCTCGGGATTAAGTGGGATCGAGGGAGATTACACACCCCGCCTCTCTCTCTCGGTCAGTAAAAGCTATTTTTTTCCAGACACATCTTATGGATACCGTGTGGATACAACCCCCTGTTCGGCAATGTGGACATCTGATGTTTGACAGCCTCCAGGGATCTGGATATTGAGGTGAAAACGCAAGAGGTGGCTTTTTAGAGTTTTGTTTGAGAGCCTTAGTGCCGAGGAGGGCTTGGAAGGAGGCCAGGAGGGATCATCCTCTCAACCGTTGGCCACATTTTCGTCGAGGTTTTGCAGTGTAAATACGACACAATTAAGTCTTATGGTGGTATTTGTTTTTAATTAATAGGATCTCCTGCAACCTTCATGCGTTTTAATGTGTGTGTTTCATTGGGCCTGATACACAAATAAGAGTTGCAAAAATATAAACATGTGACAGTTTCATTGCAAGACCTATGCCTTTTGAAGTACTATATGTCCCCTTTGTGCAGTGGTTCTCAACATGGGGTCCTGTAAGAGGTCTCAGGGGCTCCCCAGCAAAATGATTTATATATGTGTGTGTATATATATATATATATATATATATATATGTTTGTGTGTATATATATATGTGTATATTTGTATATATGAATCATTTTTCAATCCCAATTCCAATGCAGTTGGGACGTTGTGTAAAACGTAAATAAAAACAGAATACAATGATTTGCAAATCCTTTTTAACCTATATTCAATTGAATACACTGCAAAGACAAGATATTTAATGTTCAAACTGATCAACTTTATTGCTTTTTGCAAATATTATTATTATTATTATTATACTCATTTTGAATTTGATGCCTGCAACACGTTGCAAAAAAGCTGGGACAGGGCCAACAAAAGACTGGGAAAGTTGAGGAATGCTCAAAAACACCTGTCCCTGTTCCTGTTCTGAACATTCCACAGGTGAACAGGTTCATTGGAAACAGGTGAGTGTCATGATTGGGTATAAAAGGAGCATCCCCGAAAGGCTTCGTTGTTCACAAGCAAAGATGGGGCAAGGTTCACCACTCTGTGAACAACTGCGTGAGCAAATAGTCTAAGACAGTTTAAGAACAATGTTTCTCAATGTACAATTAATTGCAAGGAATGTAGGGATTTCATCATCCACAGTCGATAATATCATCATCTGAGATGGACTCACGCAAACTGGAAAAGTGTGCTGTGGTCTGACGAGTCCTCATTTCAAATTGTTTTTGGAAATCATGGACGTGGTGTCCTCCGGGCCAAAGAGGAAAAAGGACCATCAAGATTGTTATCAGCGCAAAGTTCAAAAGCCGGCATCTGTGATGGTTATGGGGGTGTGTTAGTGCCCATGTCATGGGTCACTTGCACATCTGTGAAGGCACCGTTAATGCTGAAAGGTACATACAGGTCTTGGAGCAACACATGCTGCCACAACGCCAAGCCACACTCTGCATGTGTTACAACAGCCTGGCTTCCTAGTACTAGACTGGCCTGCCTGCAGTGCAGAACTGTCTCCCATCGAAAATGTGTGGCGCAAAATACAACAACGGAGACCCCGGACTGTTGAGCAACTGAAGTCGTACATCAAGCAAGAATGGGAAAGAATTCCACCTACAAAGCTTCAACAATTAGTGTCTTCAAACGCTTATTGAGTGTTGTTAAAAGGAAAGGTGACGTAACACAGTGGTAAACATGCCCCTGTCCCAGCTTTTTTGGAACGTGTTGCAAGCATCAAATTCAAAATGAGTGAATATTTGCAAAAAAAACAAAGTTTATCAGTTTGAACATTAAATATCTTGTCTTTGTAGTGTATTCAATTGAATATAGGTTGAAAAGGATTTGCAAATCATTGTATTCTGTTTTTATTTACGTTTTACACAACGTCCCAACTTCATTGGAATTGGGGTTTGTATATAGTTTCACTGTTATCTCTCTAAGAGTAGTATAGACAAAATCAGATCTAACAATTATAAAAAAATAAAATAAAAATCTTCTCTGGCTGTGGCCTGATGCGGTCTTTGATTATGTAACAGGTTTAGAATCCTCATTGCTTTAGATTAGAAGATGTATAATTGGCCAATGAATCTGCCGTCACACCATTTCTTTGCACTTCTTCCAGAACGCTCTAGGCGCTGCTTGGGGTCTGAGGTCGTACGTCGTGGGTCAGGTACCATGAGGCAGGCGTTGGAGGGGCAGGTGTTGACCTCCCACTGTGCACTCGGAGAGCATGGTGAGTAGAGGAGAGAGGGGGTAGTATATTTTCATGTCATGCACCACCCTAAGGGGGATGGAGGTGATGGATCTTCCCATCACCTCCATCCCCCTTTATGTTGGTTGTATTGTTGTGTGTGTTTATAACTAGGCTAAAGTAAGCAGCCAATTCGCAGCGTCTGATTTCATGGTGCGTTTGAAATCCTCAAAAATTATTTTACTGTCTTTTACTATTTTCTACACACAGATCACTTAAGACCAGATGTAGAAAAAAAAAAAACTACAGCACTTATAGTACTCAAACCTATA
Organism: Zeus faber; assembly: GCF_960531495.2. Lineage (NCBI taxonomy): Eukaryota > Metazoa > Chordata > Actinopteri > Zeiformes > Zeidae > Zeus > Zeus faber. The sequence goes on from NC_137189.1 coordinate 45,127,820, forward strand.
TTGCATTGCATTTCTTTATTCTATTTGTATAGGGTTTGAAATGCAATATTCGGGTGCGTGCTCGAGGCTTGTGGCCGGGTGGGACATCTCGCAGATTGCGGTATGGCCGGCCTTGCCTTTGCGCGGGGTGTGGGTGGGCATGGGTGGTTCTGGCAGGGTGTCGTTCTGTCGGCTGGGGGGCCCGGCTCCGGGCCTGTAGTCCGTGCCGGGCGCCTGCTGCCTGCGGCCCGGGTTCTGCACTTGCGGCAGCGTCTTTTGCCCGCCCATTTTGGTGGGTTGTATGTGTGCCCTTCAGGGGTGCAGTATCATTTTGTGCTCTCTCGGACTAGTTTGTGCACCTTGGGGTCGTGCTCCTCTCCGGGCCCCCAGTTTCTCAGTGGGTTGGGTTTTTTTCTGTGGCTGCAGTGCATTGTGCTCAGAGTGTTCTTGCGGTCTTGCATTGTCTGTACGGCTGCGGGCTCATGAGCGGCTTCAGGGCCTTTTCCGCTGCTTGGAGGTGCTACAATATAATTCTGACCTGATACACCAGAACTGATTGGGACCAACCCTGTGTATTCACTGGTGGACACACACACACACACACACACACACACACACACACTCACACACACACACACGCTGCCAGCATCTGCCTCGAACACACCCCTTAACACCCTCCTGATTGCGTCCTTCTCCTTTCCTCACCTTTATTGCTATAACTATCACAGGAAGAGGCCACGTGCCGTAATTTCTGTTCGAATTTTCACGACTTAATTATATTTTGTCAAATACATGTTGTCGTCTGATATTTTTATGTTTGTTTTTTCAACTATATATTGTCATTTGTTTCTATGTTTATTTGTCTCACCCATCCTGGTTCTCCCTCTCTTGGAGAAGTAATGATGATTAGTTGTTTTTGATCAAAACATGGTAAGATTGTTCTCCAAAGAGGGGAGTTGGTGGCTGAAAAACTGTTAAAATGATTCTGTGCTAACATCAGCCTTGTGTGTTTACAACAATGTCTCCCAATATCTTTGTTTTAATGCCTGTGGCTGGTTGCTGTTGCAAGTATTTGTGTGTGTATGTGCTATTTTTGTATGTATTTTGTGAGCATTTATCATGTGTGTGAGGTCTTTGCGGATATTTTGGAGTGGATGCTCACTGATCCTAATGTTTATTTATCTGCGTGCTTGCGAGCGCCCAAGCATTTGTGCACTCCTCTTCTCTCAGGTTTCTTCCCACAGGCCCTGAAAACTGCCGTAATCATTCTTAAAAAAAAAAAGAGCAAGCTAGACAGCTCACTAATGAACAGTTATAAGCCCATATCAAACCTCCCATTTGTTATGTAAATTAAAATCATTGAAAACTGTTTTGATAATTCCCAGTCAGGATTTTGACCACACCACCGCACTGAGACTGCTCTTGTTAAGGTGACATCCATCTAATGACCATGATCCATTTAAACACAGACAGTGGCTCAATCTCAGTCATAGTATTACTGGACCTCAGTGCTGCATTTGACACGGTCATCCACAACATGTTACTAGACCGACTGGAAAACTGGGTGGGACCTTCTGGCACAGTACTAAACTGGTTTGAATCCTACTTAAATGACGGGGACTACTTTATGTCTACAGGTAATTACACATCTGAGCAGACAAAAATGACATGCATAGTTCCCCAAGGCTCGATTGTGGGGCCTCTTCTGTTTAGCATCTACATGCTCCCACTGGCTCAGATTATGGAAAACAATGAAATATGTTTTTGATATTAATATAAAAAAAAAAATAATAAAAATAATGATGATGATAGTTGTTTTTGGGGCCAACGAAGAACGAATAAAAGTCAGCGCTGTTTGAATTGGTAATGTTAAAAACCACAAACCAAGCCAGAAATCTTTGTGTTGTCATGGGCTCGGACTTAAATTCCAACAGCCACATTAAAACAATTATAAAATCAGCCTTCTATCACCTTTAGAATGTCAAGGATTAAAGGACTTACAGTATGTCTCACCATCATTTGGATAAACTTGTCCAATGCACTGATCTTCAGTAGGCTCGACTATTGTAACCGTGTCTTTACAGGTCTCCCTAAAGAAAACATCACACGGCTGCAGCTGACTGAGAACGCTGCTGCTCGAGTCCTCACTAAGACCAAGAAAGTAGCTTCCTGTCCGTCAAAGGATTTCTTTTCAAATACTTCTGTTGGTTTATAAAGCATGGAATGGTTTAGGACCAAAGTATATTTCTGATCTTCTGCTGCGTGATGAACCATCCAGAGCTCTCAGGTCGTCTGGGACAGCTCTGCTTTCTGTCCCCAGAGTCAAAACTAAACATGGAGAGGCAGCGTTCAGTTTTCTTGCACCACATATCTGGAACAAACTCCCAAAAAAAACGCAGGTCTGCTGCAACTCTGTCCTTTGAAAACAAGGCTGAAGACCTTTGCCGCTGCCTTTTACAAAACCAAATTTGTGGCTTTTGATTAATTTCTTGCACTGCACTAACCTTTATGATTTGATTTTATGCATTCTATGTGTTCTATTTTTTTTACTTCATGCATTCTATGTATTCTATTTTATTTTTTCATTAAATGGTTTTAATTTGAACTCTTTAATGTTAATCTCCTTTCTTTTGTACTTAATGCTTTAGTCTTAATGCTTTTGATGTTTTATGTAAAGCACTGAATTGCCTTGCCTTGTGCATTTCCGCTTGTCTGTTTATATTTTCAAAAGTGTACATGCGTGTATGTGTGTGTGTGTGTGTGTGTGTGTGTGTGTGTGTGTGTGTGTGTGTGGGTTTTCCAGGACTGCGCCAGATCCTGACAGATGTGATCGAAGAGGTGAGACAGTCGGTTGATAAAGACATCGACGGGGCAGAGCTGCTCCATGGCCTGCTCAACTCCCCCTGGCTGCAATCCCTCCTGAAGGTCTGTCCCTTCCCAAGATCCAAACACAACGCACTTTCATTTAATTTGTTAATTTTTCACTATATAACGCTTTACTAACATTTTGGTTTAAAAAAAAAAAAAAATAATAAATAAATAAATATATATATATATATATATATATATATATATATATATATATATATAAATATAATCATTATCATTCAAATATAACTCATATTCAGACTATAAAAGCAATATGTTTCATCAGTCTCAGACTTGATTAGCTTACCGTCCTTTCAAATCAGTCTTATCATTTTGTCGTGTTTCACAATATTTTCTTAGACGGGTTAGTTTGTTTACTTTGTATTTGTTCCTCCATTCAGGCTTACGAGTGTCTTCAAAAGTTCCAGAAAGAGGCTCCTGCTCCGTCTCTCGACTACGTGTCCGGCCTTTCCCTGCAGGTCCTTGTTTACATTTTAGAATTCCACTGTCAACCACTTCTACTGATGCTCTCAATCCGGTGACAAACTGTGGTACTACTGTGTGTCCAGCAGGGTGATGTTTAGGGCTCCTGTTCCCCAACCGACAGATCAGGTTTTAAACCACTTTGCTGCAATGTCCTTCTGCAAGCCAGGCAGCGCTGTTCTATAGCGAAGTGCAATCCCCTCTATGATCAACAGATCATATCACATTTTTGTAATCATATTGAGCGATTTTCACTCTGCGCTATCAATTCATGAGAGCAAAACGTCAACGTGCAACATGGGGCAAGTGAAGAATAAGACTAACTTTAGCATAAGAGGAATTCACAAGTCAAAGACGAAGACTCTGAATCCATGAATCAAGGTGCAAGGCTCAGACTTTTACTTCCAACAATAACACACGACACACAGATGGACTTCCGCAATGAAGTCCGAGATGACTTTCCAAGGCGTCTCTACGCCACAGACTTGCGTCGATCCATAGAATCTGCTCTCTCGGGTGAAACACTTTGGCTGTAGAAGGACATGCTGCCTCAGGCTCTTCTCCAGAATAGCTTAACGATTGCCAGGACTGTGAATTCAGCTTGTCACCGTGAGCGCGTGGTGGTTCTATTCCACACAGAGCTCGCGTAGCCTGGACTAAACATGAGCTGTGTAGGCCAATCAATGTCTCAGCTCCCAGCAAGGGGAAGTGGCGAGGCGGCACGACGACGGACTTTGCCAGAGGAACCGTCGTTCTTTTTACAAACACTTAAGTAGGCTGGACGACGGTACAGACATGTAGTACCCAGTACTCCGTTCCGCACACGAGGTACGTGTAAAATGTAAAGAAAACAAATGAAAGGATCACTGGTGTCGAGGGGGTCCTGTCTCGCTGTTGCGAGAGAGAGTTTGCTCGTTCCCATTCTTGAAATTCCCTGAGATGTGATTCTTCTGCCTCTTTTCCAAACCATATCGCCACGTAGAAAAGGCTGCGCTTTACCACCGCAACTTCAGTATTATTTAAACATAGGCCTTATTTTTCGATCTTTGGGAGTCAACCCGAGTGATTGGCATCAGAATCATTGAAATTGATCCAGTATCGTGAGAATAACTTAAACCAAGATGCAATTTGTAGTACAATGAGGCAACTATGACCCCAATCTTCGTCCCCATTGTGTGCTGAATACAGGAAGGATTTATACGATTCTGATGCCATTCACTCTATGTATGTAAATGTGTCTTCATTTTGAAATTACAACCTGCTCTCATATCCCCGTGACATCTTGTGTTGTCTGGTACTCACTTCATGTGTAACATTACGCCACTGAAATCTGAACATCTCACATGAGCATCATCCGTCCGTCGCCGTAGGTGCTGATCGACATCAGTGCGCTGCCGGGCTGTTCTGCGGAAGCCAGCGAACTCCACGCCCTCCTCAGACAGCCCCACCTGCAGGTACACAGGTGTACTCTGTTGGTTTTTATTGTTGTTTTTACGCCTGTTGTACGCGCTCGCGGCATATTTCTGAGCAATGCGATTTAACGAGGCCTTTTCGTCAACGCTTAGAAATCAGGTTTTTTTTTTTTTTTATCACAATCAGTGTTTTCTTGCCTTGACCCTTGCGGGCTCCAGGCGCTGCTCTCGGCCCACGATACGGTGGCCCAGAAGGACTATGAGCCCGTGTTGCCTCCCATGCCCGAGGAGCTGCCTGACGATGAGGAGGCCACCAGGACCGTCTGTCTCGTGAAGAACAAGCAGCCCCTGGTCAGTCCCTGCTGCTCTGTTCTAGAAATACATAATAAGATAGATAAATAAACAGGTTTTTTGTTTGTTTGTTTATTTGTTTGTTTTTGTTATCAGGGCTTTGTTCGAGACATTCAGGAAGTTACATTAGTCAACAGAGGGAGGGGGTGCAGGGGAGAAATCTATTAGAGATTAATTTGGGAATTAAGGAAAATCTATTTTTGTTTGGCTTGTTTTCTTAAAAAAAAGAATATATATCAAATAGCATATAAATGTATAAGTAACCTGATGTCCTATTATCTGCTTTTGTTGGGGACACACACACACACACACACACACACACACACACACACGTCAGATGCATTTTCCCAAAATAAACCAAATGTCTGACCTGATTAAACAGATTCCAGATGTTGGAATGCCGGTAATCTCTCATTTGTCTGATTGTCTGTTCATGTGACCGACTGCTTCATCTGTGATGGTGGAAGTGGAAGCCCTTTTAAAGTGGAGGGAAGAAAGACGCAGCCAGGACGGCTTGTGCAGCTTTTGTGTTGACATCCGATATTATAGCGGGTTGTTTTTTAGTCTGTTCAGGCAGAGCATCACTTGTACTTTTGGGCTATATTATTGTTGTATATTACTGGTGCTCTGTCCCTCATAACAGATTGATGACTTTATAGTTAAAAACATTGTTGGAGTTAATACAAAAATAATAACAATAACTATAATTTGTGATGTTATTGTTACTATTAACAAAAACATTAAGTAGTAGTAGTGGCAGTAGCAGTCAAAGTAGCAGTGATATTATAGTTGTTTTGGATAAATTGTAGTAGTCTTATTGTGCTGTATTATTATGCACTTGTAGTTTTTTGAGGCTTTTTATTTTTATTTTATCTTAATTCTCACGTCGCATTTAATTGGATGTGTGTGTTCAGGGGGCTGGGCTAACCTTTCCCAGAGCGTCCAAGCTGCGCGGGAAGCGCCCTAGAGCGGCGGGCCGCAGCCACTGGGACGCGCTGAGGCACCTGACCCGCCAGGGGCTCAGTCGCCTCGTCTCTACGGGAGTCCAAGGCTCCGCTGGTCCTGTCCTGAACCGAGATATCAGGGAAACACTGCCGACGGTCTCCCCAAGAGACAGTTCTCCCTTGGCCGAGCAACTCTGCGGGCATCTTCTGACCCGGCACCACCCCCCGCCGAGCTGCATGCTGCCCGGTAACCGCAGGCCGTGCTGTAGCGCCCCCGCCAGCCAGTGCAGAGTTTGTTTGACCAACCTGCTCTGGAACGAGGGTTTAAACCGCTCCGCCCCGTCCGTCTACAGCCCTGTCCTGATTGGTAAGATCCGTCAGCCAACCCATCGTCACCTGCCCCATCGCCAATCACTTCTGAACTCAATTTTGTTTTTTAAATTCCTCCTGTAACATTGTAAACTCCCCTCCTGTCGCTTGTCCTGAGGAGATGACATCATGGAGGAGCCAGTCCGCGTGGAGGAGGCGTGGGGAGGGCGCCGAGTCTATGCCCCGTCCACCCTGAGCTTCCCCACTCGGCCGCCCCGATGGTGGACGCCGTCCCCTTCCTCGCTCGCCACCGCCCACTATTCCAGGGTGGAGGACTCCCTCCAGCTGGCCACGCCGCTCAGGCTGCGCGCCCAGAGCCCACGCATTCGCACGGCTCCGCCGAGCCCCATGAGGCCCCGCCGGGTGGTGGAGGTTCCCCTGCTCCCCGCCGTGGAGCTCGCCAAGCAGGAGAGCCTGGACGAGCTGCGCTCTACGGTGCGCCTCGCCGCCAGCTCCATGGAGAGCAGCACCAAGGACATCCAGCTCCTCGGGGAGAAGATGGCGACGGCCACCGAGCGCATGTCGGAGAGCGTGCAGGACAACGCCCAGGCGCTGGTCCTCCTGGCGGAGGTGGTGGAGCGGCTGCAGACGCTCCTGGTCGGCGACAGCACGAAGCCGGGCCCCGCCTTCTCACCGATGAGGCGTCGGGCGCGGCCCAGCGACGCCGCGCAAGATCCGTGGAGCGACCGCTCGACCAGGAGCTCCACGAGCCGCACGCCCGGGGCGCGGGAGGAGCGGCCCTCCCTGACCCACCAGTCAAGATGCTCCTCCTGCAGCACCTCACCGAGCGGCTCCTCCCTCGCCCTGTCCTCTTCAGCCCCCGGGACCAGCCGCCGCGCCTCAAAGCCCAGGGCTCCCCCCGTCTCTCCACGGAGGCCCACCCCCGCCACGCCCCCGACGTCCGGGCCGCTCCTCTGCAACGGAGAGGGCCCCCCCACCCCCGGGGACGGGCCCCCGAGCCGCCGGCGGAGGACAAAGAAAAAGAAGAAGAAAACCACGTGAGAGAGAGACGCCGAGCGCCTCCTCTTACAGCGAGGGTACCTGCTAGGGGCCTCCACGGGTCTTCCTCAGGGAGCGGCTCACCTGCAAACAGGCACTTCAACACCCTTGTGATTTCAGTGCTCTCATCATCATCATTATCATCATCATCGTCATCATCATCCTCGCCATCATCGCCACCACTTTTCCACATCATTTCCATCATCATCGCGGCAAAGTAGCGCTTTTGTAGTTCTGCCACATTTCACCTCTCGATCACTTCAAATTCATCAGCTCATCAAGTCCGCAGCCTCTCCTTGCCTACTTTTCAAACCTTCAACACCGATACCGACGTCCTGACTCGATGCCAGTCCAAGCTGTACTTTTGGCTTTTACATTCGATACCATGAAAGTATAAAATGTAATACACAGCCAGACCTCTGACCCCTTTGGACATTTACGCTCTTGACGCAAATCAGTGCCGGGTTTGTCAGCTTCATGTATTGTCTATAGACAATAACTTAGACACAGTGAGTTTTGCCAGCACTAAAATCCAACATCCAACCAGGCTAACAGCATGTTCCTTGTGTCTCGTTTTTGAACATTATTTCTCGTCTTTTTGGAGGTACTGCTTTTGCGCTTGCTAACTGTCCATACAGTCTGTAGAAGTCTGTAGAAATCCCAAAAAATGTTTTCTCTTGAATCAGTTATTTCTCTCCATGAAGGCTGTAGCTAATTAAAAACAAAAACGAAAAAAAAAAACCTGATCAGCCAAAGTGCTTTTCAAATTAAAAGTTTTAGTTCCAACTGTGTTGAAAGTGAGTTGTTGGAGCACTGGTTGGACAGCATGTGTTGAAGGTGATCATTAACCCCTTAAAACACACCTTTAATGTGCCAAAAATTTAACGTTGGCAGCCCTGGTCATTTCTATACGTTGACTTCGGCTGTCTCAAGTTTTGAGATTACTTTTATTTATTATTTTAAGATAAATCTATACCCTTTTTTTTTTTTTACTCTTTGTGTCTTGTCTCTTTACAGGGTGCCACCATTAAAAGGAACGAGGTCACGGGGGAGATTTTTGTGGCGCGGGTGATTCATGGAGGACTGGCAGATCGAAGTGGTAAGTCTCTCTTTCTCTCCCCCATCCTGCAAACTGTTTCCTACGTTTATGTGTCTTTTTCAACACACTTTTCACTTTGGGTTGTCATGCTGATACAGACTTTCATACATGTTAACTTTCTCCCCCTGTCTTTTTTTCCACTTTTGACACACACACACACACACACACACACACACACACACACACACACACACACGCGCGGGCACACACTATGTGGAGGTTGTGTTCCTTATTTTGAATGCTGTGTGTGTGCAGGTCTGCTCCATGCAGGGGACAGGATCATTGAAGTGAATGGTTTCCCTGTGGATGGAATGGAGCCTGAGCAGGTTATCCAGGTGGTGGTAAGTCTTTCTTTATTACTCATATTCATCTCTATATATGTATATATATATATATATTCTCTTGTATTTTTTTTCAATAATTAAACTGTACTTTCACATTCTTGAGCCGTGCACTTTATTACTTATTAAAATGTTTTTACTGTTGGACTATTTATTGTATGTATATATTGTGAATTTAATGTACATTCTCCTGCTTCTGTACTTAATGTTTCCCAGTTGAGCTGCTGTAATGCCTGAATTTCCCCATTGGGGGATCAATAAAGGACTATCTTTATTTATTATTATTATTATTATTATTATTATTATTATTATTATCGTATATGGATTCAAGTCGGAATCAGTAATATTGGCGACAATTAGCCCCTGCTAATGGAAGCAATACAAACAAGACCAACATTGGCAACTTTACAATGGACACTAACATTAAGCTGTTGCGAAACTCTGTGATTGCACAGTGTTTAATCTCGCATGTAATCAAAATGTGAAATTTCATGATAAATTGATCTAATCATTATTAAATATATCTATCTATGAACTGGTTTTTGAATTTCAAAAATGTGATGCAGGATGTCCCGGGGAGCATTTACAGTTAGCCAGATCCAAAGTGTTGTGCAGTGATACATCCAACAACAGCAGCGTCCAACGGTGCTGTTCTGATTTCCAAGTGGTGTATACCATGCCCGCTAACTTAATGCAACGTGTCCTCCAATCAGCAGGCCAGATCCCACGGCACCATCATGTTCAAAGTCATTCCCATCACAGAGAGACCTGTTCACAGCCAGACTATGGTGAGATGCCTTGGAGTCACACACACACACACACACACACACACACATACACACACACACACACAAACTTATATCCTGCTCACTGTACATGCTAGCTGTACGTGCGCGCCATGGCTGACTACAGCCCGCAGCAGGACCCGGTCATCCCCTGCGCGGATGCCGGCATGGGCTTCAGGAGGGGCGACGTCCTGGAGATCGTGGACCAGACAGACGCCCTCTGGTGGCAGGCGAAGAAACTGCCCAGCACGACGGCCTGCGCCGGCCTGGTGCCCTCCACCAACCTGCTGAAACGGTGAGGGTGCCCGGTTCTCTGCCACAGTTGGCTGCAGGGGGCTAAAGCTACATTTTCTTCACGTTTCATAAAAAAAATTTAGCGTAGTAACTTATTCAAGAAAAACATGTGGCATCACTATTTGTATTTGAGGAGACACGCGCACACACACACACACATAAAGATGGGATTTTGCAAGCATTTGCCAAGTACAAATTACTCCCAAGTAATGAATATATGGGAACAATCTGAAAAAGAATGTCAGTCCAAAAACATGTCGATGGTCGTTCGAGGCCCTCATCTTTTCACTTGGATACGTCCTGAGGAAGACACGTGTTGGCTTTTTAAACCCGTTTAGCCACGATAATAAAGGCATTTAATCATACTTTTTGAATGATTAAATTTGAGTTAAAAAAGAAACACGTGGAAGAGTGAGCGGTTTCCCATGAGCACCGTTGAGTGTGTGTTGTTTTAACTCAAAGCTGTGTTTGTCCCCCCAGTAAGCAGAGAGAATTCTGGTGGTCTCAGCCGCACGCCTGCGTCCAGACCTGTGAGTTGTTTCACCTCATCCATACACACGTTGGATTCATATCCATCTACCTATTTATTATTATTTCCTCCAAAACACTCTTTTAAAAATGATTGTATCATATTTATCTGATTACTTATTTTTATTTCTTCACAGCACATTTTTATACATTTTGTATTTTGTATTTGTTTTATTTATTTCCCTTATTATGCACATTTTTGCACGTTTAAACAAATAGATTAGATACCTTTTTAGGTTAAAAAAAAATTTTTTTTAATAATTCAATTCTACTCATTCTATTTGTTCATATAAATATTTGTATATATTTGTTGCACATTTACCTAAGTAAGATTTATTGTATTTTATTTATCCCTTTATCCATATTCTGCCTTCCAAATATCAAAACTCTTCACCACATTACACAACAGTTTACAATATATTCAGACTGTATGTAGCAAGGAGGGGTGGGCGATATGGCAAAAATATCATATCACCATTTTAGCCAGGATCACGATCCAAGATCTTTTCAGAATAATTTTTCTTGTTTGTTTTTTAAGACTATTTTGCAGGTTACTGAACAGTGCAACCAAACTAACTTCCCTATTTAAAAAAATATAGCCCCACAAGGTAACACAACCTAAATACAAACAACCTACTGTTTGCTATTATTGGTTTATTGGCGTGTCTAGGGAAGATGCATCAAATGGCTAATTTGATGGCTCCTTTGTCACTATCAAAATCTGTAAATAAATTTGGTGTCATATAATTAAAATTCCCATTTCCATTAAAGTTACTGGTAAATTGCTTGTTTGCCTATTTTGGATGCATTTTAAATCTGATAAAAAAGGAGAGGCTCCGACTCCTGCTGCGAGCTCCGCCTGAAATAAAATGTATTTAGTTTAATTTCCGACTTGTTCTCCGCTGCGCTTCAATGTTCCCCGTATCCCCAAACAAAACAAATTGAAAATGTGTGTCTTATTTAAGATGATAATTTTTTTTTATTTCCATTTACTACTACGGAACTTTTACTGCCACCGACCCCCGCCAGATCAGGAGCGTTCCGGCACCTCCCGATTTACAAATCACAGACTAGCAAACAGTGTGATTCACGATGTGACTGAGGAAACAAATTTGGATGTGCGTATGAGCCATAGAACTGCAACCGATAGAATGTGCACTGTAGCACAATACCAACGATCTCTCTGTAAATGCAGATCGGGGAGACATTTTAATCATTCATGATCTAATATCGTCAAATCGCACACCCCCTGTAGTCAGGTCCTTGATGAGATATGTAGATGGAGGCATTCACATATAATTAGATATTAAGCTTTTGTCATTGTCTTCAATTGTTTCGCAAGGGTAAATTCAGGAATGGTTTTATAAAAATACAAAAAGATGCTTCTTCTCAAACACACACATAGCAACCGGAGTTTATTTCAGAATCCGCTCATCCATTTTATGTGAGTTTTTAAACATTTCTGTATATCTTTTGCTCCACGCTTACCTGAAGTGAGCACTGTGGATGAAGGTAAGTGGCAGTTGTTGAGTTGTTACATTTTAAATTCACATTTCAGTGAAGCTACTACCAACAGACATGGATCTGGTCAGAGGCAAACTTTAAATGATCCAATAATATTTTGAAGCGATTTTGGACGAAACATACATGTCTAATCCAAACCTTTATTCCAATCAAATGCAAACTAGTTTAAATAGTATTTAAGAAATTAAGGTAGATACTTTCTAACAATGTTGGATACAAAAATCGAACCAATAAAACAAACAAATCAAAAATCGAATCAAATACCAACCAGAAGCTGACTTCATCATCAGTAGAACTAGAAGTAAGGAGGACCAAATGGGTCTGTGGCCGTTCAGCCTGCCACACGCCACCTGAGTGGCATTTTCAGGGCCCGTTGATTGCTCTGACAAGCAACAGGGTTACAGCCACCCTGATCCCAGGGCCACGTTACCTAGACCCAAGACGGGTGTGGCTGCTTAAACCACACCACAAGGACCACAAGTTAAAAACATTTGGCTTAGACATGTCTTGCTACTGTTTGCTTGAAGTGGAATTTAGAAATGATCAAATGAAACAGTGTAAGCAGTGCTGTAACAGGAGTAACAGAGATTGAATTCATGATTTTCATTTTTTTTGTCAAGAATTATTATTACAAATTTCCCTCCACAGAAGAGGACCTGATGGCCATTGATGATAAATGTGTGGAAGCAGGTGAGACGTCGCCTGCCATTGTTTGCCTTTTATATTGAATTGAATAAATGCCAATCAACAGCGTCTTAATACATCTCATGCACACAGAGTACACAAACATATATGCCCATTTTAAAATAGTATTATTTAAATCCTTCCACACACGGATCACAACAAGTCCATTCATTCCTAAGGAGAGTCAGATAGAAAGCTATGACTCCCTCCAGTGCGGAATCTCCGCGTCTGATCGAGGCTCCGGGATGCATTCAAAATGTTCAACTGATGTGACAAGTTTCGGTACAACATTACTACCGGAAGTGACATCAGTCAAGTATTATTATTTTTTATTTTTGGAACTTGGCATAAAAATAAGTTAATATGTCATGCATATGAGGTTATTAACCTTAACCTGGATATCACCATATTCACTATCAGTAAATCGCTTTTGTAGTGACTTGTGTGTATTTTTTTTATGTGTCTTCACACGCTGCCAACACTATATAAAGGGAGTTACAAACTCTGGAAAGCTGGAAAATGGTAGAAGTCCAGCTGATCAAACGAATGGTTGTTTTGCCAAGAAAAAACGAGCCCTGACCTATTTTGTGATGCGAAACTCAGACGCAATTCACCCGACGGCCACTAGAGGCAGGATCCGGCTCTCGGATGCGGATGCGCGGATTGGGTGTGAAGTTAGCTCCAAACTGTGCACTTTGTGTTCAATTTATCTGTTAAAAGCTGTTTTCTTAAAAGAGAAAAATTGGTCTTAACACGTGCTTCATTTGTGTGTTCAACAGATGAGGAGGCTTTTGAATCCGGTAGGTAAGTTTTAGTTAAAGCTAAAGCTGTTCAAGGGGACCTGTTATGCAAAACTCACTTTTTCAGCGCTTGTGCACATACATTTTGCTCTCTGATTGGCCTAACTAACACACATACCGTGAAATATGACAACCCAGTCAGTTTGTTGTGAGCTGTCTATTTCCGAAAAACGGGATTCAACAAGCTTTCATCTTGGTCTCCCCCTGGGAGGTCACACAGGGCCTTAGTTGAATTAGAACCCCCCCACCCCCATCTGAGTTACTCCACCCACGGCTGGGGCGCGACCATGGGACCCACTTGCATAGAAGCTAAGAACTAAACAGACTACACTACACAGACCAGCACAAATCTTATAAAAGAAAGGGGGGGGGGAGGTGTGTGTGTGTGTGTGTGTGTGTGTGTGTGTGTGTGTGTGTGTGTGTGTGTGTGTGTGTGTGTGTGTGTGTGTGTGTGTGTGTGTGTGTGTGTGTGTGTGTGTGTGTGTGTGTGTGTGTGTGTGTGTCTCTCTCTCTCTCTCTCTCTCCACGGCAGGTTGACTGCACTGTAGGCTGCGGCGCGCGATTTGCTCCGCGTTTCTCCGAACACAGCTGGAGATGTATTTATTTCATTTTATTTTCCGACATTTTCCTTAAAAAAAAAAAGGCCCAAGTTCCGCCGTATCCCGCGGCGCTCCAATCTCCCCGCTGCTCCGGACAGCGCGGTGAAAGTCGAAACTAACTTTTAAACGAGGCCTTGTAGATCTAATGAGTGAAGATTCAGAGGACTCTATGGTTTTGAGGCATGTTACAATGGCTCGAATGCATAATCTGGTAGAGTGGTATTTTCAGCAAAAAACTTCAAAAACATGTTTTGGGGACCTCAGAGACCATATATGAACTTGTTGAAAAGGAACATAAAGGGGCCCCGCAAGTTTTCTTTCAAGCATGTTTTCAACCGCCCCCAAATGCTTGTCAGGTCCCTCTTGAAATAAAACCTTGTTTTTAAAAATAAAAAAATAAAAAAGGTTGTGCTGATCCTCTTTACAACCTTCACCAACTAAAGAATGGGTTGTTCTTTATGTTCATCTTTTTTTCCCTTTGCATATGAAGAGGTTGTTTCTTTTTGTTTATGTATTGGAAGGGGGCCGAGTCAATGTTTTTTCATAATTGCATGATCTCCAGTTGTACCCAGATCTACAGATCTGCCCGTGGTGCATCTCTTTAACCTCTGTCCATCTTCTGATTCTGCTACGGTTGTGTCTTCCGTCGAATGACTTCTGCTTTCTGACTGGGCAACCACAGAGGAGCTGAGAGAGGGTGAGAGGAATTTAAACCAGTACCTTTCAATGCACACATAACAACTGAAGCAAACGCCTCCGTTCAAATTGAAACAAGCAAAAGCACAATCTGCAAATTGGTTGGTTGTAGGAATTTTCTAGAAACCTATGTTAACGTCTATGAAGGTAGAAGGTGGGAAATATGTGTTTAGTATTCTGGTTATTTATGGAGACAGTGTCCCTTCAAATGTGGACGACTCAAACACCACCAATCCCTGCATTATCTGTCCCCAAGCAGGTATTATAAACCAAAATTAAGGTGGTTTTTTTAAAGTTTTTTTTTTAATAAAGAGAGGATGTTGACAAACCAATTTATTTTAGGTGCTATGCCTGGACTGTTGTCAAACTGCTTTCCCTTTGTTTCATTCCCCGTTTTAAATTCCGAGAAGAGGGTGAATTCAGCAGCAATGTGGAAGGAGTCTACTTGGGTAAGCTCTTAACCTTCTATAATAATAATAATAATAATACATATAGCTGCAGGCAGAAATACAAGGGACTGTAATCGTACTGTAATTCTTATCTAACACGACTAACCTGGATAGGTTTGTCGTGTTAGATAAGAATTACAGTTTTCTGAGTTCCCATGAAATACACATCACTTCGTATCAACACCAATTGCAAATTTTCGAGTTCCTATGGAAGGTAGCATCAGTTTGTGCATCAGCATTTCACCCAATTTAAATGATAATGCCCGAAAGAAGCAGTTATCATCAGCCACAATAGCTTTTGTTTCGCATGGGTCACCAATTACTATTGCTTTATGGATGTCAAAATTATAATTTGAATGGCAGATATTACATTTTAAGCAAATACTCACACTCATACTCATTGACTATAATATCAGTTGAGTTTAAATTTGTTAAATGTGTAGTTCTATCAGCAGCATTTGAACTATTTGCAAATGCATCTTGTTTTTTAAGCTGTGTATAAATATATACTTTTGGACAATAATAATAATTTCTCGGTTTCAGCTGTTTCATTACAGACCCTGTGTTTACCCTACACTGCTTCAGTGTACAAAGAATGGCCAGTAATGACACTAAATGAGTGATTCTTTATATCATCGCACGTCTTTAGTACAGTTGCTGGCACAGATTGTGACTTACTGCATCCTTTACCTTTGAATCTGGGGGCTGGAATGGTTGTCTTCGGCTTTGCCACTGGATGCTTCGTAGTATTCACTGTCGTATATCACATATCTGCCTGTAGTTCAGTGATTTCAAATATTAGTTGACTTTGACTGGAAAAAAGGTGAGGGGAAAACCAAAATGCCTTTAGACATTGTAGTTTTCCAGGTCCTGATGACACACAGAATTACTACTTACATGAGATACAATTTTCCGAGTCCCATGGAACGCATCATGACAGGGCTTGACATTTAGGTTTTTGGGCCACTTGTCCAAATATTTTACTTGCCTGATAGCCAAATTTACTTGTCCAATAAGGAAAATGTAGGCCTAAAAAATATGCATGTGTTCTAAATATTGAGGGGGAGGTATCACCGGCAACCCCCCAAAATTTCCTCACTAAATGGAATCTTGGCTAGTGAAGATTCAATTTCAAGAGGTTTATTCGTCACATACATATACATACTTTCATACATACAGTATATGCAGTGAACAATAACTACTTAGAGGTTGATCTGTCCAGTGAGCAAAGCAAAATGAGAATTCTAACCGAAATGCTCTTCATTCCATTAGTAGCCAATGGAGCAAGAAAAATATTGGGAATTTACCGTTTAATTATTAAAAAAAAATAGGATAGGATTTTTTTTTTATCATTAAATGCCTTGCTTTCTTTAAAATTGTGTAATTTGTTTTAGAGGATGTTATTTGAGTCCAGTCACATCAAATCATTTTAAATATGTTATTTTTTGTAGTGGAATGAATGTAAACAAAATATTTCATAGACTTTCCTAGTTAAAAGAAATACTCGGGAGCCCTAAGAGCTCCCGAGTAGGCTAACAGCCTGTTCAGCAATACACTAAGGTCCAGCCCGTTAGGATAGCACTTTCATACATGACATGCAACTCAAAGTGCTTCACATCAAAAGAAGGCCCTCAAATAGTAACAATAAAAGAAAATGCGTTAACAAAGTTGATTAATACAATAATTATAAGAGAGTAAGAATCAGGTCATAAAAGTAGTTATATATATAAAATTGCTTCAAAATCAAGCAAAATGCATTTTATAAAAATGTTAATATACTAGTTTTCAGATTTGGGCTCATCAGTTGAGACTATCAATGATCACGATCGTTCCGCAGCTAATTATAATTTTCTTATTTCAATGAATGTCCTGTATTTTACTATCGTGACAACGAGCTATGATCTTTTTTACACAACACAACACAAACTCAACACAAACTCCATCCACAATACTGAACCGATCTGGATGAAACTCAAACGACGGCGTGTGGAAACTGCCCCGAATGCACTTCTCATTCAGATTCTCTGTGGGTTCGCCAGATCCGTGACATCCATGAAAGTCTGACGTCAGTCACATCTGCATGTGCTGGCGTCTTGGTGAGGACGCGGTTGTTGACCAATCACTAGACGGCAATGCCATCTTGTGACCTGTGCGAGCCATCATACAAAAATCATTTTCTTACTAAATTATTCCACAATAATAAACCGATCTGGATCAAACTTGGATAACAGCAGG
This sequence comes from Zeus faber, assembly GCF_960531495.2. Lineage (NCBI taxonomy): Eukaryota > Metazoa > Chordata > Actinopteri > Zeiformes > Zeidae > Zeus > Zeus faber. The sequence goes on from NC_137189.1 coordinate 45,145,259, forward strand.
TCGGGACTGCCCTGAATGCACATTTTATTCATCTTATCTGTGAGTGTGGTCCATCCATAGACTACTGATGTCGATTTTTAATATACAAAAGCAATCGGCCTCCCACCCTTGGGCTGGACCCCTAATAAACCTAAAAAAGTGACCAATAAACTTGAAAAAAGGCTATTCTGGAGACAGAGGTTTGGGTTAGGGTTAGGGTTAAGGGTCACCAGGTGTTCACTCAACCGCTATAAGCACTCACTTGTCCAACTTTGATTCTTTTATGTTTTTCATGTATTTTGTGGTATGTTGTGGTTATTTATGTGGTTGATTGTATTTATTTTACATGTCATTTTTATGCAGCAGGCGCTTTTGTTTTGTCGGGACAATAAAGGCTATCTTATCTTTTCTCATCTTACCTCCTATTCGGAACCACGCAGCGGGCTTCAGGCGCAGCCTCCGCCTGTGCCGGCGGAGGTCCCACAGCACCAGCCAGCCATCCTGCCTCAACCGCTGCCCCAGCAGCTGCTACAGCGCCATTGCCAGTCCCTACGAGGAGGTGGTCCGCTACCAGCGGCACCCGGAGGACTCCTACCGCCTTGTCACCCTGATAGGTATCTGTCTGTCTGTCTGTCTGTCTGTCTGTCTGTCTGTGAGAGACCAGTTGAATATTTGAATGAGACATTGTTTTTTGTTCGTTTTTTTTGCAGAAATAGTGCGGAGTGGTTAATTTTGGAGGAATCATGACAACACATGTCATGATGTATGATGTATGATGATTGTCATATTGAAAAGTTGGCCAAAACATTTGGACAAAACAAAATATCACCGTATTTATAAAGATCACACTACAGGTAATATCTTTGTAGTACAAAAAAGGCAATCTTCAGAAATTCAAAGAAACCGTTTACAACTTCAATGAAGTTGTCAAATAAAACAATATTTATAAAGTCCCCTGATATATAATCGTTTTAGTATAAAAACAAGGCCATCTTCAGGAACGTAATTTTTATAAAGACTGTGACATTTGTTATGTTATTAAAAAAACAAGGCCATCTTCAGAAAGGTAAATAAATGAATTATTTACATTAATTTTGTGTTTTTAAGACTTTTTCAACTTTCGTAATATTAGTCGCCATATTGTTATTAGTGTAGGTGACTCTGAAGTAGCCATCTGTAACAAAGTATCGCTAGATGGCTGATTATAGTTTTTGGGGTTTTGTGAAACGCAGCACGAGTTACAGTTTTCCCAGTTTCCATTAAACGCAGCATCGGCTCGGGTTGTCTGTGAAAGCTATGCAGTCCACAAGGTGCAAGTCGCTGTATGCCAAGTAATAAATACACTCTAGCTGCAGGCAGCAATACACAGGGTCCAGGTTAGTTGTGTTAGATAAGCATTACAGTTTTCCGAATTCCCGTAAAACACACCAGCACTTTGTATCGACACTAATTACAAATTTCCATTATTCTGTTTAATAAATTGTTGTTAAATAAGGTACTACTTTTTCAGAACAGAAAGAATTTCAATTCGTGGCATGTATCTGGTCTTATTTTATCAAGTTAAAAAATGTAAAATGCCTTTTAATTACCATGTTGATGTTTCTACTGAAGTAAAAGCAGATATGTACTAGCTGTTAAATGTACTTCAAAGTTGTTTTTTTTTACCTTTTGTTTCCACAAATGAGTGCTCAGCATATTCTGATTTGTCTTTCTTTTGACAGAAAAAAATATGAATCCTTGTTTAAAGAATGTACATGAATATAACTAAGTGTATATAAATATTAAACCAGGAAAAAAATATATATATATATATATACTACAAAGTACAGATATTTGCTTTGAAACCTAGTGGAGTAAAAGTCTGAAGACTTTGAAAGTGAATTTACTTAAGTAAGAACAGATACTTGGAAAAATGTACTTAAGTACTTGTACTTTGTTACTTTCTACCACTGCAACCTAATTACCAACTATTATACCTAAATGTTGAGATATTATGTGCCACTTATTACCTGCTTACTAAATGCAGACCAGAAAAATAAGCTTTACCCAAAATTACATTTCCTGACAATATACTGTTACTACCCCTCCCAAAATCTAGCTCCAATGTGCCTGTCTGGAGGAAGCTTGCTTTCCTTCATGAACTCAAAGTGATGCGTCGTTGAAGCCGAGCTGATCCCCTCTCTCGCAGGTCCATCTGGTGTGGGGGTAAACGAACTCCGGAGGCGCTTGATTGAAATCAACCCCGACATCTTCCAGGGGGCTGTGCCTCGTATGTATTTCAACATTTTCTACTGTCAACCCAACCCATTGTTCAACCCAAGTTTGTAATACTGTATCTCCTAACACCTCCTAATGCCTTGTTTCCTCCGCCAGACACTACACGGGTGCCCAAGAGTTATGAGGAGAGTGGGAGAGAATACCAGTTCACAAGCCGGGAACTGTTTGACAACATGGTGTATAACAACAGGTGGGAATTGTTTCATCAAACCAAACTAATGTGAAATAGGGATGGGGTTTCAAATTCATCATTTGATATGGACATTTTATACAACCGACTTCTATGGCTTTCGCAAAATGCAAAGTGTCCAAAACATACAGCTTATTGTGGTAATCACCGGGTGTCATGACATTTCACTGCGTATATGTATGTGACAAATGACCTCTTGAACTTGAAAGACATTACATTACGTTGCATTTAGCAGACGCTTTTATCCAAAGCGACTTACAATTGTTCAAACACCGACGGACGCAGCCATCAGGAGCAATTAGGGGTTAAGTGTCTTGCTCAAGGACACTACAGCTAGCAGGAGGAGCCTGGGATCCAACCAGCAACCTTTAGATCACGAGACCACCAGCTCTACTGCCTGAGCTACCACCCCGTAGAGAGAGTTCTCTCGCAAGGTCCTTTGGGTGCTTATATTTCGTCCTCAGATATGTGATACCTTGGAAATAGCCCATTTAGTGCTGAAGTGCTTGAAAAGTCCTTGGGAGGAAACGCGATCATTGGAAAAATTAACTTTATATTAAGTTTATATTTTATTTGTATTAATAAAGATCACATTAGAGAAATACATTTTTTTTTTTTGCGTGAACTCCTTGAAAATGAAAAATATTGTGCTTAAAAGGGTACTTGAAAGGATGGATTTGGATTTAACTTGGTAACATCCAGAATGAAGCCTGTGTAGAGCAAGCTATCGACAAACTACTCATTATGAAGTATGTTTCTGAGACTTCTTCATCGTTCACACAGTAATCACAGAAGTCGCTGTTAAACAGTAGTTTAGAAAACAGTTGTGTATGAATACAGCACGTTCAATATTCTATAAAAACTTCCATATCGCTTTAAGAGCTCAGAAATAAAACAGCAGAGGATGTATTGCTGTTCCTTCACCAGTCTCAATACTGAAATGTCCCATGGACATGAATGAATGGTCCTTGTATTTGGGGTAGTCCAGACATGCTTTGATCTAAGTAAAATCCACATCGGTCTATATTTGGAGCAGGAGTTAGTGAAAATATGTTTTTCTAAAGGAAGCCGAGCCGACGTACCGGACGTTTGCCGAGCAAAGTTGGCAAACCGCCCCCACTCCGCCAACACGGCTTTGTGACATCATCCAATTTGTTATTTACTCTATGTTCAGGTTGTGGCTCTGGGGGGGGCTTTCGCATGGCGCGCGGTGCCCTGCGCTCGAGGCTCCATTGGTGCGTATTGGTCGCTCCGCCCAGGACCTGCACTGGGTTGAGACGAGAACTGATGCTGCATTCCATGGGAACCCAGAAAACTGTCATTCCTGTCGGTAGGAAGTGACGCTGCCTTTTGCGAGAACTCGAAAAGCTGTAATTCGTGTCGGACCCTGTGCATTGCTGCCTGCAGCTATATTTCTATTTCTATTTCTTATTTTTTAATCTTCTTAAAGAGTTTTTCTGGTATAAAAATATCTAAAACGCGGCAACCGCAGTACGCACGGACAGGGTTGAGGTCTTGTTATAAGGGGGATGTCTCAGACGTCTCGTCAGTCAGGTTGAATCAATATCGATGTACATTTGGAGCAGAAATGAGTGAAAAACTGTTGTAAATTTACCGTAAGAAGAAAATTGTCGGCGTGATTTGATACGTTTCGGGAGAGGGGCGCATTGTGACATCACCACCTGAACTTTTATAAGTTTAAAGGGCTGCATAGGGTTTGCTACACGTAGAAGGACAACTTGAGCTGATGCTGCGTTTAAAGGACACTTGTAAAACTGTAACTCGTTCAGCGTTTTACAAAACCCTGATGGCAATGAGGGACATTTAAACTAAATGACACAAGAGGAGCATTCAGTGACGTAAGTGCACGCTGATTGGTCCAAACGTAAGTCCACTGGGATTGAAAAAAACACGTGAAAAATAAGATACCTCATTTAAGGTAAACATGTCTTTAATTATACACATTTATACCATTGGAGCGACCCTCGATCATGACAGGTTTTCCTCAGTCCGAACCAACCAAGCCGATCCATCCTTAGAGGTTAGTTCAGGTTCAAGTTCAAGAGATTATTTGTCACCAGTGTTAAAGAAAATACCAAACACATCAAACACAAGTTATGAAACAAGTGGGAAATAAAAAGTGCAGCGTTTATTGTAAACTCAGAAAATTGTAACTCGTGCTGTGTTTCACGGAACCCAGGAAAACTGTGAAACGTATCTAACACGACTAAACTGTAACCCATGTATTTCTGCCTGCAGCTATATTTATTATTATTATTATTTTAATTATTATTTTTGATTTCTCTCCCTTTTACACCTGGGTACCAACCCCCTTGTGATGTCCAACAGGTTTCTGGAGTACGGCGAGTATAAGGGAAATATGTACGGCACCAGTATCCAGACTGTAAGAGACGTTTTAAACAGTGGAAAGATCTGCGTCATCGACATCGAGCCAAACGTAGGTCCACCTAAGCTCCCCTGATCGCCAATCTGGACTTTTATTTTTATGCTGCTGCGCCGCTTTTGGCTGTCAATTGGTTGTTCTGTTTTTGTGCGGTGTTTGAAATGGAAGAGAAGAGGAACAGGAATCGAGATCGGAAAATGAAATCTGCATATAACATATATTTTGTGTCTGTGTGTGTATGTATGTATGTATGTATGTATGTATGTATGTATGTGTGTGTGTGTGTGTGTGTGTGTGTGTGGAAGATCTTCATGATGGAAGATATGTAGGTGTTTTTGGGAAACATTTTTAATGCTTGTAATCATATATTCAAGAATTTGATGTGCAACAAAGCTGATACCCACAGAGTTTGGCTTTGTTGTTACTGTGCCATCACTTAGTGTGTATTTGATGAATAATACTTGAGACTAAACCCAAGTGATACTTTCTCCTAACTCTCCAGGCCATTCAGGCGGTGCGGACTCACGAGTTGAAAGCCTTTGTCATCTATGTGAAGCCACCGGCCGCAGAGCGCCTCAGAGAGACCAGACAGAATGCATGGATTACCACCAACTATTACGTCAACCGACCTTTCAAAGTGAGGGGCCCCTGCGCGACCCACTCCTTCATTTAACCTTTTAACCACCAGCTCCTAGCGGTTGCTTCCATGAGGCGGCTTTAAACAGGGTCCCTTCAGATTTCATGCCCTCATCCTCCTTCAGGATCTGATAGAAGCTCTCACCCACACAAACCCCTCCATCACACTTTCGATTCCAGGAGGGGCAATCCAAAAGCGAGCTATTCTAACGTTCACATTTGTTGCTTATTTTTAGTTTTGAATGTACTGTATATATTTGTGAATTCAGTGTTTATCCTCTTATCTGTACTTCATGTTCCCCGCCGAGCTGCTGCAACGCTTGACTTTCTCCCACATGCGTAATCCACCAGGACTAACACAAAGCGGTATCCCTGTACACTCCGGTCGAATGGCCCAATAAGATCCATCCCAATTCTTTTGAAGGGGACCTCAACCAAGGGAAAGGGGCACGATGGGGCTTTTGGTTTGGCCGGCGGATTGACTAACCGGCATTTGCGGGCCGGTGGCACTGGACCCGGGCTGCTTCTTTTGGTGGCAGGACACAATCAGCTGCTCCAAGACGTCAGTCCTCACCACCTCCTCCGCCAACTGGGTTTCCGGTTCCAGTAGTCCTGGGGGGTGTGACCCAGCCGCTCCGGGGTGGCCCACTGGAGGACGTTGTCGTCCGTGTGGGAGGTCGGCGCTAGACTGCACGCCTCTGCTGGCGCCCCCGTCTGTAAAGAGGGGGAAGAGACGCACTTCACGTTCCTCCTTTGGCCTCAAGTTGCCTGAATTGAGAAGAATGAAGACAGAGTTTATTCTATTCTTCGCTTTTATTCTATTGCTGCTGCAAATGAATTTCACAACTTATCCATTGCTATTGAAATGCATACAGGATGTTTCAAATGATTGTCACAAAATCATCATATCTCTCACAATGTCAATTCAGGCAGGACACGGAGTCACGCCTACAGTCAACTGTCTGTCTGATGAGCCAGCCGTCTGATGACGTGTCTATCACAGCTCTTCCGAGGTGGACTTTTTAAATCCGCCCCTGCAACCCTAAGCGCTGCTGGCCGATGCTGGCTCCATTCTCTGTTTTATGGGGGGAGGGGTTTTAGTTGCTCCCAAAAAATCGAAAGGTTAAAATAAAAACAAAAAGAACCCAATTGGTAAATAAAGGGACGGTCCTTGTAAATGAAATTACTTAACAACTCTTGTTGGAGAATTTCTCCTGCGTGGTGGGTGAGGTTAATCTGCCCGCTACAGGAAAACAAACAGAGTATTAAAGTTATTTATTCTGCAGAATATAGAGAAAGATACAGTCATGCTTCAAAGCAGTGATCTGATCCATCTGCCTCTGCTTCTGACGAAGAGGGCTTCATACTGATGAGAGGTGGTGTCTCATTTTAGTCTCAAAATGGGTCAAAATCAGTAACAGCTGAGAACATGTTTTAACAAAGAAAAACACTGAACACTATCGGTGCCGGGAAAGCATATGTTGAGTGTTTACACAAATGGCCTTTTTACGAGCTAGAAAAACCGAGATAACGACTAAAACAGTTGTGAACTATTGGTCAGCTTGTCATTTACAGGACTATGCCCCCTCAGTCATACCCCCCGGGTGTTTCTCTCATGCAGTGGTTTTAGAGTCAAACTCAGGTCACAGGTGCAGTCTGACTATGCCATAAAACAAACCACAATGCTCCGTTGAGCCCCCCTGGGGTTATCTTTATCTTCACACTAGGTCGAGTGAAGATGGAATGTGATCTTGTAACCCATACCCAGCCCTTATGCTACAGGCGGCATTATTGGAAAGAACAGTCTCTTCATAAAAAACCCTGAGAGACTCCTGAGACAATGAGTTTTAAAACGACGTAACATACAAAAAGCTAAAGCCTTTATAAAACATGTAAAACATCATTCAAAGAATTGATCGTGTGCATTTTTCTCTCACACTCTGCCAGTGTAACAAAATTGCTACCTCCACATGTCATTTCCCTCACCAGGACGAAGACTTCCAGGAGATCGAGGAGGCTGCGAGGAAGATGGAGTCCCACTACTGCCAGTTCTTTGATCACGTGATCGTCAACGAGGAGCTGGAGGAGTCCGGCGTGAAGCTGCTGACCGCCGTGAGGAAGGCACAAGACGAACCTCAGTGGGTCCCCGCCAGCTGGATCAGGCCCACGGACTAGAGAGGACTGGGAGATGTGAAGCAGAGGAGGATGAGGAGGAGCAGGGGAACACGGGACTCGGGAGGAGAGGACTGGGAAGGAAAGCAGAGAGCCATGAGAGCAGAGGGAAGGAGAGGAGGTGGTGGATGGAGGGAAGCATGCACAAGGGGAAATCACAAGACTCAAAGGGTGAAAGAGCATCAGCAAAGCAAATCAAAATTGAGCCATAGTTTACAGGATCCATTAAAATCATCACCGTTAAGGAGCTGGCCTCCAGCCTGATGGGGTTTTTTTCTCCCTGAAACTGTGTCAGCCAAAGTGACAACATTTGATTTGTGTTGGTGTTTTTCCCACAGGACAGTCGGCCATCCACTCAACGCTGTTTTTTTTTGTTTTTGTTTTTTTTGTGGTCTTGAAGGAAACCTTTGGGTTGACTCAGAATGGCAAAAAAAAAATGCCTGAGTTTTCCTTTAACCACTGCATTGTCTCTGACTGAGGCTGCATAATGCTATCTGCACTACCAGTTTGTGATTGGTTGCGACAGAATTTATCACACTCTAGCGTCAGAGTTGGCCAAAATTGCCTTTCCTGAACAACTTCTTCATGAAACAAGACTAATTTTTTGACTCATTTTAGATCTGTCTTTCGTCAATGTGAGTTACTCCGAAACATTAATCTCTGGCGGGAAATTATAGTGGCGAGGCAACAGAACTATAGCATATTGTTGATGAGGGGTAACTATTAGTTGTTACCCACCATCTTTTATTTATTTTTAAACCAACTGAATAAATTTTCAGAAGGGACGATAACCATCTAATGATGGTCGCTCAGATGTTAGTGTCAAGATCTTGCAATACTATTTTACTCCTCTCCATTGATGTCTTCATGAGGGAGGGCAAAATGGGACTTTGTCCTGTGTTAATATTGATCATGTGATTAGATTTTTGTGGGCTTTTGAGACTTCATTGCATGCCAAGCGTTGAACTGAATCAGTCACTAATTGCTGATTAGTTAGAGGCATATTTTCAGATTGTAGGACCCAATAGGCTGTACTTACAGTATTTCGTTGTTGTAGAAATGTTTGTTTTACAATTGTGTTTTAATAGCTTTTAACCTCCTAACCTTTCACCTCCAAGAAAAATGATTTAAATAGTTTTGAAATAAAATATATGTTACCTGATAATAGGGCAAAAAGATTGTCTTCATTGGCTGTTGATCTTGTTTATTGCGTGCATTCTTCTGTGTGCGTTCAAATGGCCTCGTCTGGGTATTGCCTGACAAGTCACTTTGACTGTGAAGGAAATGCATCTGAGATCACGTGTTACAACAAGTAGTAAGCAAAACAAGGTTTGTTAAATCAGACCACAGGGGACTTGTACTTCAGAGGACAAGTGCGAGCAGGTAGAAGAGACAACTGTAGCGGTAGCATCGCCAGTGGACAGGGGTCAGCATGGGCACTCTGTCAAAGTCACTCAGATTCTTACGCTTGCCCATTTTCCTGCTTCCAACACATCAGCTGACTGTACATTTGCTGCCTAATATATCCCACCCATGACAGGTGCCATTGGAACAGGAAGAGCAATGTTGTGCACTTCACCTGTCAGTGGTTTTAAAGTTGTGGCTGATCTCTGTGTGTGTGTGTGTGTGTGTATATATACAGTGGGGCAAAAACGTATTTAGTCAGCCACCAATTGTGCAAGTTCTCCCACTTAAAAAGATGAGAGAGGCCTGTAATTTTCATCATAGATACACTTCGACTATGAGAGACAATGGGGGGAAAGAATCCAGGAAATCACATTGTAGGATTTTTAATGAATTAATTGGTAAATTCCTCGGTAAAATAAGCAAGATTTCTGGCTTTCACAGACCTGTAACTTTTTCTTTAAGAGGCTCCTCTGTCCTCCACTTGTTACCTGTATTAATGGCACCTGTTTGAACTCGTTATCAGTATAAAAGACACCTGTCCACAACCTCAAACAGTCACACTCCAAACTCCACTATGACCAAGACCAAAGAGCTGTCAAAGGACACCAGAAACAAAATTGTAGACCTGCACCAGGCTGGGAAGACTGAATCTGCAATAGGTAAGCAGCTTGTTGTGAAGAAATCAACTGTGGGAGCGATTATTAGAAAATGGAAGACATACAAGACCACTGATAATCTCCCTCGATTTGGGGCTCCACGCAAGATCTCACCCCGTGGGGTCAAAATGATCACAAGAACGGTGAGCAAACATCCCAGAACCACACGGGGGGACCTAGTGAATGACCTGCAGAGAGCTGGGACCAAAGTAACAAAGGCTACCATCAGTAACACACTACGCCGCCAGGGACTCAAATCCTGCAGTGCCAGACGTGTCCCCCTGCTTAAGCCAGTACATGTCCAGGCCCGTCTGAAGTTTGCTAGAGAGCATTTGGATGATCCAGAAGAGGATTGGGAGAATGTCATATGGTCAGATGAAACCAAAATAGAACTTTTGGCACGGTGGCACAGTGCATTGCACTGCTGCCTCACAGCAAGAAGGTCCTGGGTTCGATTCCCGCCTGGGGCGCTGTTGGCACCGTGCTCCGGTGGGTTATCTCCCAAATAGGAGCCTTTCTGTGTGGAGTTTGCATGTTCTCCCCGTGCTCACATGGGGTTTCCTCCACCTCACGTCAGTAAGGACCCCCACCAAAAACATGCACCCATCATCGTCTGACCAGCGACGGACATTTATCACCTGGTCCCCGGGCGCGTCCACGTATGCTGCCCACTGCTCCTGGCTGTGGCCCCGGAGGAAGGACAAGCCAGGATGGGTCAAAAGCAGAGAATCCATTTCACCGGCCACCATCAAAGCATGTGCATGTGTGTGTGTGTGTGCAAGCATGTGTTGTAGTGTGGTGTGTTGCGTGATAAATAAAGACTGTTTCTTCTTCTTCTTCTTTCAACTTTTTGGTAAAAACTCAACTTGTCGTGTTTGGAGGAGAAAGAAAGCTGAGTTGCATCCAAAGAACACCATACCTACTGTGAAGCATGGGGGTGGAAACATCATGCTTTGGGGCTGTTTTTCTGCAAAGGGACCAGGACGACTGATCCGTGTAAAGGAAAGAATGAATGGGGCCATGTATCGTGAGATTTTGAGTGAAAGCCTCCTTCCATCAGCAAGGGCATTGAAGATGAAACATGGCTGGGTCTTTCAGCATGACAATGATCCCAAACACACCACCCGGGCAACGAAGGAGTGGCTTCGTATGAAGCATTTCAAGGTCCTGGAGTGGCCTTGCCAGTCTCCAGATCTCAACCCCATAGAAAATCTTTGGAGGGAGTTGAAGGTCCATGTTGCTGAGTGTTGTGTGTGTGTGTGTGTATGTATGTATGTATGTATATATATATATATATACACACACACAGTTCATCATATATACAGTATATCATATACGATGGATGGTGCCATATGGAGGCATGCCTCAAGTGAGTGACCAGACAGAAGAGGGATATGCAAAGGGTGATGGACAGTACTAATCAGGTCCCGTACCCACCCAGCTTTGCGACCTACCCTCATGGGAGGCTGTTTTACTACCCGTACCCGCCTTAGCACTCCCTCAGTCAGTTCCAGTTCCATGCTGGGATACAACACGGAGTATTTGTATGCCATTGCATCTAGGTCAGAGTTAGTTTGCAAGTGGAGTTCAAGTTCTCAACCTGCAATGCAACTCTTTGCTTTGGTTTGCTAGATAGTAATATCTGAAGTTTGGGGCTGCTAGGTCTTTGATTTTCTGTAGTGTTGCTACTTTAATTCTTGGTTTCTTGTATTTCCAGTATTGAGTATTGAGTCTAGAGTATTAAACCAATGTACTGTTGGTTGTACTGGGGTAATTGAAAGTATATAGTTTATTTTTAGTAGTATATTCATTTTCACTCCTGCTATCCTACCAATTAGTGAGATGGGGAGGTTGTTCCATAGAATGAGGTCTTCTTCAATGGATTTGAGCAATGGAGTGAAGTTAATGGTAAACACTTCTGACAGATTGGTGGAGATATCAATACCAAGGTATCTAATATTGCCCGTTGTGATAGTTAAGGGATGTTTCTGGATAACAACATTCTATTCCCCCCACACTGATTGGCAAGACTGTGGTTTTAGTCCAATTTATTGAATAGTCTGAGATAGCTGAGAATTTAGATATAAGATTGAACACCCTGGCCGGGATGATATTGGGTTCCGTACATGCAACAAGATATCGTCTGCATACAAACTGATTTTGTGAACAGAGTTTCCTGTATGTATGTCAACGATATTAGTGTTTTTATGGATGGCTGCTGTGAGGGGTTCAATTAAGATGGCGAATAGTGAAGGGGAGAGCGGACATCCTTGTCTTGTGCCGTGTTGTAGAGTGAAACGCTGTTAAGTGTAACCATTGGTGATGACAGAAGCAGATGGGGAGTTGTGCAGGATTCTGATCCATTGAATGAATGAATGAATGAAACTCCACAATGCCAAATTTGTTGAGGGTTGAAAAGAGATATGTCCAATTAACTCTGTCAAATGCTTTTTCTGCATCTAAAGAAGCAATAACAGTATTTAAGTTGTTCCTTTGAGATATGCTGATCAGACTGAAAAAACGGCACATATAGCTGGATGAGTGTCTGCCTTTGAAAAACCTGTTTGGTCCGGGTAAATTATACATGGAACTACTTTTTCGATTCTATTGGGTAGTCTTTTACTAATAATATTTAAATTGCAATTAATAAGGCTTATGGGTCTATAACTGGAGGTGAAGGTTGGGTCCTTATTGGGTTTGGGCAAAACCAAAATGAGAGCGATATTCATGTGTGGAGGAATGGTGGAGGTTGACTTAATCTCTGTTACCATTCTGATGAATAATGGGGATATAAGTGACCAGAAGTTTTTATAGAATCCCACTGGGTAGCCATCTGATCTGGGTGATTTATTGTTGGACATAGCGAACAGAGATTTCCTGAGTTCTTCAAGAGTAAATGGTTGATCTAATGTGGTAGCCTGCTCTGCCGAATGTTTAAGGAGGTCGATATCATCACGTAATGAGTGAATGTTTGATATATTAGATTCATTATCCAAGTGATTTAGCTTATTATAAAAGTCTCTAAATGTCTTATTGATGTCTTTGATGGCTGTAATAAGTGTTGCATGAGGAATTGTGTCTTTTGATGGATGATATTATCAAGTTGAGATGTAATTGTCCCGATCTCATTTCGGATTTGCTCTGTGGGTGAGTGGGCTTGTTGGGAGTGCAACTCTTTGAGTCGTTGTTCAGGTTTATTTCAGCATTCTTTCCTTTCTTTTTCTTGTGAGTGGAAAATGAAATAATACTACCTCTTAGAACTGCCTTAACCGTTTCCCAGAGTAAGGATGGTGATATTTCTGGAGAGTCATTCAATTCAATGAAGGAAGTCCATTCTCTGGAAAATAAATGGTTCAATTCTTTATCGTTCAAAAGTGAGCTGTTAAACTGTCACCTTCCGGGAGGGTTCCGGTTGCTTTCATTTATGAGGTTGAAACTAATCGGCCCGTGATTACAGCGGTACTTGTCAAAAAAAGGTCGATTCTACAGAAGCTTTGGTGGGGTGGTGAATAATATGTGTATTCTCTATTATGTGGATTATTTGATCGCCAAGAGCAACATCACATACATATGGTTTTATAGTGTCCGACGAACGCCAGGATTTGTGATTATTTCTGGTTTGAGAACAGTCTTAACATGGATTCAGTACTGTGTTGAAGTCTCCTGCCAATATAATAATTCAGTCAGAGAATTCGAAGAGTTTTGAAAATATATTGTGAAAGAAATTTGGGTCGTCCTCATTGGGGCCATAAATATTAGCTATGGTTAATTTGATGTTACCTAAAATTCAGTTAATCATATGTAACGCCCCTTCTGGGTCTGATATTGTGGTTTTATTTTGATATGGGATACTTTTATTGATCAGTATAGTATACCTCTCTTTTTTTGAATTGTATGATGCACAAAACATCTGATTAATCCATTTTGCTTTGAGTTTGAGGTGCTCGGATGCAGTGAGGTGAGTAGACAGAAGCTGGAGTTTATCCTGAGGTGACTTAGGATTTTGCTACGTTTAGCAGGTGAGCCCAAGCCTCTCAGCTTCAAACAAACAAACTTAATGGCTGTCACTGAAGTTAGTTAGGGAGTGATGGCACAGTGGCAAGGCAATAGCTATACTACCGTGCCCAAGCTTGCCATAGATAAGTCTGAGTTTCCCTCCTTTACATTCCTTTTTTACTCTCCCAGTATTGTGGGAAGTTTGTAGGGATACATATCTACACAAACAAATGACAAATAGACAACGATAAACATAGAACATTGCAGAGTTAGACATACATATAGTGAGTAATAGAATAGAGTGAGAGTGATGGGAGAAGTAGGGAAGGAGGGATTAGGTAGGTGAGATGATGAGAGAAGTAGGGAAGGGGGATTAGGGAGGTGAAATGATGAGAGTGAGCAGTATTTTAAATCCTGACATAGATAGCGTGCTCATTTCTACATCTCGCATTATATAATTACTAGAATTACCAAAAGACATACTTAATTATCAGATTAACCAGGGTGCGGTTCGAGGAGTCTCGAATAACAGACTGTCAATATATAGTTTGGTCGTATATAGTTTTCTCAGTTCAACTCAAAACAGCTCTTCAGTCGATCAATCAGTGGATAGAGTGGAGACAACATGTTTGGCACAGTTTGAGAGAAAACTGAGTTCAAAGACTACTTTGGCTGATAGCTTCATCCTTAGTAGTTGTTCCCCTGGGTCATTTATATGAGTTCAGCGCTGGGTGGTGGGGGCACGTCTCAGCAACATGCACTGATGCACTGTGTCAGTGAAAGTGTCTGAGGTTTCATGCTTACCTGGTTACAGAGCTGAACTATAGATAATGCTACAATTCCACTAACTCAGGATTCCTTCTGGTAGTAAAATAACAGTTATTGGCAGTCATTTTCTTTTAATTTTTTATTTTTGCAGGATGTGATTGAAAAGGGAACCCCTTTTCGTAAAGTAAAAAATGTGAAATTTAGTAAAGTAAAAAAAACAAGTAAAAAAAATTAAAGGCCAAAACATTAACTAGACTAGACTAGTTAACTATGGCAGTATTCCCTCTGCGGTATCCACGACGGTGTTGATACTTCTGTGCTCTGACTGCAGATGCCCCCTGAAGCCTGCTGGCAGCGCTGCCCTCTTTTTCTTTTATTCCACATCTTATTGTTTAACCCAAATTTCACACTCATCCCAGTTTTCGAGCCACACGCACAAATTACATAAAATAAAAAATAAAAAAAAGGACCATCTCGATCCAGACAGATGTACAGTAATTCACATTCTGCTATTTCCCACCATGAGGTCTCAATCTTTGTAAATTTGAATAGTAACTTTGTAACGTTGTAATTTTTCTACCACATCAAATGCAGAAATGCACAATAAATAGAAGTACATATGCCCAAAGCAAGCAGGCCAGCACAGCACTTCTGCTGTGTCGCCCATGCATAGTAAGATCTTTGTAGAGGCGGTGGTCTCCGCGTCCTACGCCTAGGACCTGAAATACCTCCAGTATACCTTCAGCGGTCTTTTGATGTACGATCATAAATCGGCCTCAAGGTCAATATGGCTTCTATTTCAGCCTGTCATGTTAGATTTGAGGGAGAGATGGTGTGCCAGCACCCCCTTTCGCATCACTTTATGAAATGAGTAAGTAGGCAATGGCCCATCCCATCCTGGGATTGTCCCACTGTGCTTGATGTACACTGCACACTCATTTGAGCCACCAGAATTTGGATGGTGGATTTAAATTTGTGTTTGAAAACATCACCCTTACTGGCCCACCCCTCTGGGTGTTGAAACCCTTTGCTCGCATAGGCCAAGGCACTAGCACACTATCCAGTTGGAAATGCGCTGCTTAAATACACGCCTCCCGTGTGAAGTTTCGCCCATGACACCAACAGCAGGTCACTTTTCTTGAAGCTCACCGATCTGTTCAGATATATGCATAAAGTGCAGACTGGACAGAGTTTATGTAAGCACTCGTGCTGTTGAGAGGAAAGCGGTGGAAGAAATTACGTTAACTCAATAGGAAGGTAAGATCCAAGCTCTTTGGTTAACAAAGGCAGGGTTCGGATGTAAACTCGGCAGAGAAATCTGCCCTGCCGTTGATGTCACACAGAGGTGTTTCCCATTGTGAGACACTCACTCATGCTAATCAGAGAACCAGGGATTAAATGAATAACCTTAGTGTCCTCCGTTGACAGGAGCGCCAAATTATATGCTCAAAATTTACCCACTGAACATATTAGAAATAAGTGCTGGTTTATTTCATGAACATTTGACTATTTATCTAGCTCAAAGTGGAAAACAGCCCGGTAATGACAGGGTTGAGGACGACATTTTTTTCAATGTAATTTATTATTTTCTACACCAGATTTCGCTCACCAAATTGTATCAGATCAAGAGGCATTTCACTTTATTTAAACAGATACTGAAACAATTGACAGGTTGAGGTGTTATAATACAGGTCCGCTTTATCTAAATCAGGAAATGAAGGAGTACCTCAAGTATTCTTGAAAACTTGTGGAACCAGAGGACGAGAGAGGCTCTGTCTTTTTTAAACGGAACAGACATGCCTACATCTGTAGTTATGTGGTAGTCTAGGATGGTGCAGAAGGAGTTCTCCAAGGAATACTGGTCACGGGATTCCATTTCTACCATATTTACAATAATAAATATGGTCAGAAGGACAACACCCATGGAAATCCTGCCAACATGGTGGCCATCAAAAGCCTGTGGGCAAAGTCATGCCACCAGCTAAACAAACACACACACACACACACACACACACACACACACACACACACACACACACACACACACACACACACAGTAAAAAAAAAAAGACGGAGGATAAAAGGTAAAGAAAAGCAGAATTTTTAGAAGACTTTGGGTGCAATATTGGAATAAAAAAAACCGAATAAAGGTAAAAATGAAAAACTACCTTTTGTCCTGGATTTTGACAGCTGGACCCTCACATTCCGTCCTCTCTCCCTCCTGCTGATCCTCCTGAATACAAAGACAAAGGTCTCTGTTATTACTGTGGGTCCCAAATGTTCAATTGACACAACTTAGCTGGTGACTGGGTACGCCTTTTAGTTCAATGCAGAGGAGCAGTGGTTATACACGGAGGTCCTCCTGGATAGCCGAGCTCCTCACCCTAACTCCGCAGCTGAGCCCAGCAACCCTGGTGGAACCTCATTTAGTATCTGAGGTTCGTCTATCGGCTGGATCCTCCTTTCCAGTACCCTGGCATAGGATTTCCCAGGGAAGCCGAGCAGTGTGGTCACTCGATAGTTGAAACACACTCTCTGGTCCCCCTTCTTAAAAACTGGGACCACTACCCCTATCTGCCAATCCCCTGCTACTTTTCCAAACATCAATACGACATTGAAAAGGCTTGTCAGCCATGACCGCTCCACTCATGGGCGGATCTCGCCACCCCTGCCACTTTGCCACTGCTAAGTTTTCTGTCCACCGTGACTCCCGTCGAAGGCGACGGGTTCCGATCCCAGGGACAACCTAGCCCTGCCTCCTTCGCAGAGGGGGTATCAGTACGGTTTAGGATCTCCTCAAAGTGTTCCTTCCACCTCCCGACAACGTCCGCCAGCCGAGGTGATTTCCGCACCACAACTTTGCCTGACAACATGCTGGGGCAGTGTCCTGCTTTCCCCTCCTGAGCTGTCGGATGGTTTGCCACCCTTTAGTTTACCTTTAAGTAAATATGGGGTTAAGTGTTAGAGGTGCAGTTAAAACTCACCACTTCTGAGGACTGCAGGAGATCCAGCTCTTCTGCCCATGAAAGTAGGTTACGAGCAAGTTGGTTTTTCTGAGCGGGTCGGTCGTTCTGGGAAGGCTGGTTGTAATGAGCACGTTGGTCCTCCTGAGCTGCCCTAGCAAACCAAGCACGGATGGATGCATTGAGATAAACAGTAAACAGAACAACATCCTTGCCTTTCGCTACGTGGTGAGTAAATCTACAGTGAAAGTGCCCTCCAACCCAGGAAACGTTTCGCTTACCGCAGAGCCTCCTCCCGCTGGAAATTCACCTCATCTTCCAGAGCTGAGATCCTCCGGTTTTGATCCTTGACAGGGATTAACAAAACAAACAACATTAAATAGCAGAACGTGCGAACACTCAGTGGTAACACAACTTAATACACAGAGGTGGGTCTCTCCCACAGATTGCATACTGCTGTAATTCTTACCTGAAAGAGAATGGAATCCCTCTGTTCCATTTGACTTTCAAATTCCTGCCATTCACTCTGCAGACTGCAGACGGAGGCCCTGTCCTCCATCAAATGCTCCAAGTCGGTCCTCATCCTCTCCTGCTTGTCAACGAGGGAGCTGCAGCGAAAGCCTAATCCCTCCATGGACTTCTCCTGACTGGGGGAAATCGGACAAGGATGAGGATTAGGTCCGTTCGCAGGTTATGATGGATTTGTAATACTGGCATTTCTTGAGGTATCGCATCCATTAGGTGCAAACTGTTTTTTTGCTCCAATTTCCTACCATTTTACTTGGTCAGAGTGGGTGGCATTCTCTACAAGCAGCCCAGCTATCTTCTTATCTGCTGTATTCAGGTGTTCCATCTGGAGACGCAGCATTTGATCGTTACTATCACCCACACACACACACACACACACACACACACACACACAAGAAAAGGTTAAGTTTTATCGCAGCTTCCCAATGTCCTGTATTATAATCATGATTGCTGTTCAGGTAAACTATTTTTCAGTCCAAATTCCTACCATTTCATTTGGTTGGAGAGGGTGGCGTTCTCTAAAACCAGCTCCGCTATCTTCTCGTCTGCCGTCATCAGCTGTTCCATTTGGAGATGGAGCCTTTGATCATTACTATCGCCCCACACACATACAAACACAAACACATTAGAGCTTTTCAAGCTTCATTCACCTGTATTCATTCTTCACTGAATTTATTTTTTGTGTATATATATATATATATATATTTATTTTTTTTTTTTTACTGCTGGGCGCACATACCAGTGCAGCCAGCCCAGAATGTGAGTTATTGGCCCAAATAAGGAAATTACAGTATGTTTGGACCATATTCCATTATCACCCTTCACATAATAGCAAATACCAATATTATGTTCGGCCGATGAGCCTTTTATTGTGCTTCAGTGATAATATAATACTTTGTATAAACAGACAGACAAAAAATTGTCTTTTGGAGAGAACCATTCTTGTTCAAGGTGTTTCAGATGCACAGGGCTGATAAACACTGGAATGGAAAAAGCTGAGAAGTCAGAGAGAGGGTGCAGAGCAGGAACACCATTCTACCTCTATCAATGCGTGACTTTTTGAGTTTTATTTTGTCCTCCCCTTTAATATCACCCCGGCCGCGATTAACTACATCAATCACAGAAATGGCTGAAAGGATCGAAAAGAATGCAAATGACGGAAACCCGTCCCACTTTGATCGTGTGTATTATTACTATTGTTACTACAGGGGAAAAAGGAGGAAATATTATGTGCAATTTCTTACTGTGGTGTGGGGATGGTGTGGTTTGAGCTGCCACACCTGACCTGGATCTAGGTGATTGGGATCAGAGTGGCTGCATACCTGTTGCGCGTTGGTTAGTCTAACGAGCAGCAGGTAAAACCCCCATCCCCACACTCACTCGGGAGAGGAGCCCTGTCATCATGTCTACGTGCTCCTGGGCCAATTCCAGCTGGCCAACTCTCTACAATAAACTGGTGTTTTCCGTGTTTCTTGTATGTGTCTGTGCCGGAGGTCCCCAAACACGCCACTTGGGCGGTGCGTGGAAGGCGAATTAGCACACTTACCTTTTCAGTTTTTTGGAGAGGTCATCAATCTCCGACTGTAGCTTTGAAATGTGTGAATATTGCTCATTCCTCTCCTTGTCTGCAGTCTGCAGACACTTCATGAGCCTTCCGTATTGTTCCTCGAGCCGACGAAGGCTCAAATGTAGCTGAGCAGAGCTCTCCTCCCTAAACACACAAATTCAGACAATAAAGAAAATTTCAGCCTTTGGAGTATTTTTCCTTTATTTGAGAGCCCTAATGTATTAAGCCACAACTGCATGTGTTGCCGTTGTTGTTGACTCTAAATAGACTGGATGAAAGTTTGAAAAAAATTAAGAAATAAATCTTTAAATTAATGAAATCCCATGTCATCAATCAACACGTATTCAATTTACTGTTCAAGAGATTCAAAGATTCAGCATTTCATTTTTGATCGATGTGACCACACAGTGCACCACTCTGTCTTTATTGTGACAATCTTTGAATCCTAATCTCAATAGTAAATATACTGAGAACAAACAGGGGCACACTCACATTGGTGAACCTTCGAAACGGTATATCCTTGAGACTTCTGTATATTGCTGAAATACAAGCATAATGAAATGTTTGTTACTAAATCGATTATCCTTAGAAAAATAAATTCCAGCCATCACAGCCGTGAAAACTCTGAAATGTTCTGCAGCTGAATGTGAAAACCCTTTGAGTTTCCCATTACAGCTGAGAGCAAAACAATCCTCTCTGGGAATTTACCGTAAACTATCTCAAAATCAACCTATCCTCTGTTATTTGAAGGGCTGGGAATTATGACCAATTTCCCAAATGCATGCAAAAATTGTAAAATAGAAAACATGCTTGTAGATTTAGTCGATGCAGTGGGGCCAGAGCACGGCAGAGCGGTGCTGCTTTCTTCTAGTAATTTGCATCAATACCTAAATTTATACAGGAAAATAAAATGATAGAATACGTATTGGTACCTATTAAAAAGCTGCAATTTGCATGGTTTACATAATACTAGTGCATACCCATTCAAAATGGCACAGTTTAACAAAATGTGAGGACAGCTCTGCAATAAAGAATAAGCACCAAATGTAAATATATGGGCATATTACAACTTCAGCACGATCAGTGGAGTCCAGCTTTCTT
Organism: Zeus faber; assembly: GCF_960531495.2. Lineage (NCBI taxonomy): Eukaryota > Metazoa > Chordata > Actinopteri > Zeiformes > Zeidae > Zeus > Zeus faber. Next base: position 45,165,903 of record NC_137189.1, read on the forward strand.
CGGTCGATGATTTAGTCGGAGATACAAAGTTCTAAGTTCTAGATGAAATGTTGCTATATAAGTTTAGAAAGTCCCATCTCCCCTAATAACTGTGAAATCCCTGCCAATACTAAGAGACCCCCGTCTGTATATACAAGTCCCCCAACAACACCTTGTAATCATTTCCCAAGTATTGTGAGTTATCAGACGCCATTCTTTTCAGCTTTGAGTTGGGGAAATTTATTTTGTACTTTTTGTTTTGTTAGAAGAAAAAATACCGCTGTGGCCATGCCGTCCAATCCAAGTATCACTTTGGCTTCCAAGATGCTCTGCCTCTCGATCTAAGTTGCTTTAACTCCTTCAGAGCTTTGGACGGAATGAGCTTTTTGTTGTTGGTCACAGCTTCCTATAGCACCGACTGTGACGTCAGCACGTGGTTGCCAGGCGACCTGTTCAAAGAGCGTGTTCAAGCAAATCCAAATCTCAAATAAAATGAGTATAATTTTAGGTGAGAATGGAAAATCTGATGCTCTCTTCATGTTTCTCTCGAAGGGGTGATATCAATAGCAAAGTAGAACCCAAAAAGCAAAGAAAGTTAAGTCATTAAAAAAAAACGACATTCGTTTGACATTTGGATTTCTTCATATGCGTCGCCTGGCAACCACGTGCTGATGTCACAGTCAGGAACATAGAAAGCTGAGACCAACTGCTGTTACCCTCATTCCGTCCAAAACTCTCAAAAAGATACATCGGCTTGGAACTGGTTCTTGGATTGGTCCGGGGATTGGACAGTATAGCCAGAACGGTAATTTTCAACAAATAAAATACAAATAAGAATTTTGCGGTTGGTTTTGCAGCCTTTGATTGCGTGCGACAAATAAGTTATCTTGACATTGTCAAAGGTAAATCAATATATGTGCAAAAACACTGGTATTACACTGTAAACTGTATTAAGCTAAGTAGCACATAGTAATAATTCATATTTATATTTTATACCCTGTATACCTATTTATCGCATTTTGTATACCTGACTTTCAGTTTTATATTATTATTATTATATAATTTGGCTATTTGTATTTGACAATTTCATTTTTCTCCTTGTTATATATATATTTTTAAATTCATATTTTATTCTTATTTATATTTTCCATTTTTTCGGACATTTTTCTTATTTTTATTTTTTTACGCTGATGGTCAGTAGTGAAATGCACCAAAGCCCACGCAAACAAATTCCTTCCGTATGTAAATGTGCCTGGCAAATAAAACGGATTCAAGATTCAAGAGGTTTATTTGTCACATACATGTACGTACGGTCATACGTGTACGCAGTGAAATGCCATGGCACCTGGCGATTACGCACAATAAGCTCTAAAAACATTAAAAATACCAAAATGCGTAATCGACACGAGGATTACTGAGAGTGGCTGAGAGAGCACAGGTCAGGATCCTGCCCCTGTATCCCTGAGGCTTATTATAGGATATGATGGATAAGAAACATACCGTTAGAGTGGTATAACAGTATCTCTCCGTTGAGCCATTTGAAGCTTTGTGACATCCCAGGAATTGGAGGCGCTCGCACAGGCGGCCGCAAGGGGCGGCGCCACAACCCTGGGTTCTGGGTTCTATAATTATATAATGGAATTAATTGTCTGTGTTGAATGAAACTGAATGAAACTGACCTTGACTTACCTCCAGCACGTACCTCCCAGAGTAGAAGTCCTGGCAGTAACAAACATTGAAGTATGCTTGTATTTCAGCAGTATACAGAAGTCTCGACAATGTGCACTTTTGAAGATCCCACAATGTGAGTGTGTCCCCGTTTGTTCTCCGTATTCTTCTGCCTTCCTTTGAAAACTCTTGACCTCCTACTTAAAAGCGCCAAAGGAGCAGCCATTTTAGTCAGAATTCCAAGGTGGATCGTCGGGGGCGCGTTGCCCGAGCCTCAGGCGACGCGGTGACTTCTTTTGAAAACGCATCTAACTTGGATCTTAACTGCGTTGTGGTTTTTAGTTTTTGTTTTTTATGTTAACACATTTTCCAGCTGGCGCTGTTCACAAAAAAAAAAAAGACAGTTTTCCAGAACAGAAGCAATGCATTTAGCTGCAAATATTTAGTCACGGTGAAGACGCCGACCCGCGTGGTCATATCTATCAAAAATGTAATGATGCATCTTTCACTGAATGAGAAGTAAATTATGTGATGTAAACACACAAATGAAATAATGATTTGGGTAAGAAATTGATGAACGTTGATGATTATTAATTGGACATGCAATTAAAGAAAACATCAATTGACAATAAAATGTCTATACTCTGTCTCTTGACTGTACTACAAATGCTGAACTTTTCTTTGTGCGTGTGTGCGTGCGTGCGTGTGTGCATTGTGTGTTAAGGGAAGAGAGCTCTGCTCAGCTTCATCTGAGCCTCCGTCGGCTCGAGGAACAGCATGGAAGGCTCATGAAGTGCCTGGAAACTGAGGACGAGGAGAGGGATCAGCAATATTCACAGATTGCCAAGATACAGCTGGAGATCGATGCCCTTTCCAAAAAACTGGAAAGGTAATAAATACTTTATTTTTTTTCTTCTTCGACTGAGACGGGATCATAGTCAAAACGTCATCACGACGGGACGGAAGGCACATTTCTGAGATTGTGCGTGTGCATGTGCGTGCCAGTTCTATTATAATAGTTTTGAACAATGGAGATTCGTTTTTATAATCACACTCAGATGTCAGCGGCGTGTGTAAATATTAACCCACAATCCACTCCATCAATTCAAACAATTGCTGTAATTTTATAACAACCACTTGATTGCGGTTGAATGAAATAGTTAGGCTGTTTTGTTTTTTGTGAATTGATATTGGCTTTTGCTTTTGTGTGAAGGGTGATAATTGGATAGGGTCCAACCATACGGCCTCATTTGGGCCAATTAGCTCAGGTTTGGTGCTGGTTGCACCATTCAAGAGTCAAGAGGTTTATTTGTCACATACATACACATACAGTACCTTCATACATACAGTACATTCAGTGATTACAGGACCTTTGGGGAGCCGTTTTTATTGTGTGTGTTTGTGTGTGTGTGTGTGTGTGTGTGTGTGTGTGTGTGTGTGTGTGGGCGGGTGGGTGTGTGTGTGTGGGTGGGGTTATAGCAATGATCAAAGGCTGCATCTCCAGATGGAACAGCTGATGACAGCAGGTGAGAAGATAGCCGAGCTGGTTGAAGAGAACACCACCCTATCCAGTCAAGTCAAATGGTAGGAAATCGCAGCAAAAACGAAAAAAAAAAAGGTTTTACCTCCTGCACAGTAATCATAATAATAATACTGCACATTTAAGAAGCTGTGCTAAAAAGCTGAGTTTTTCTTTACTGGTATGTGTGTGTGTGTGTGTGTGTGTGTGTGTGTGTGTGTGTGTGTGTGTGTGTGTGTGTGTGTGTGTGTGTGTGTGTGTGTGTGTGCGTGTGTGCGGTGGGGGGCGTCGTAGTAATAATCAAAAGCTGCATCGCCAGATGGAACATCTGAAGACGGCAGATAAGAAGATAGCTGGGCTGGTCGTAGAGAACGTTTCCCTCTCCACCCAAGTGAAACGGTAAGAGATGAGTCCACCGTTGGCCTTGTGCTAAAAAACTCAGGCTTCCCAAGCCAAGAACCAGAGTTCATGCTTTAAGCCGTCGCCGGCCGTGCTTCCGAATGTTTTATTTGATGAACCTCAACATGAACCCAAGCTCCATCTCGGCCCATTGGCAGGTGCTCGGTCATATGACCATGACGTGCACTAGCCTGCCCCTGCAGCTATAATACAAGCAAGGCTGGCATTATGCTGGGCCACTGTCAAATAGCCTTTTCTACCAATTGGGCAAATTACCAGGTACGGTAGTCTGTAAAAATGTTGAGATGTATCACGCACTGGCCGTGATACATCCGATTAACTTTAATAAATATGTTATTAACTTTAATAAACCTGTTATTAACTTTAGTTAACATGTTATTAACGTTAATAAACATGTTATTAACTTTAATAAATATGTTGACATTAATAAATGTTATTAACTTTAATAAATATGTTATTAACTTAAACATACTTAACATACATACATAACTTAAACAAAAACATAGCATATTTATGTTATTAACTTGTCAATAACATAACAATAACTTATAACAATAACAATAACTTGTCACTGAAGCACAATAAAAGGCTCATCGGCCGGACGCTGTGCGCTGGCCGTGTGTCGTCGTATGCTGCCCACTGCTCCTGGCAGAGACAACTTATAGCACAATTAAGAACTCAAGTTTGAAATGAAGTTGTAGGTTGTTGTTTTTGTTTTTACAAGCCATCTAACTGATGCAGGACCTCAGGAAATACTTGTATCTGGAATTCATCAATGACATAATCTGGCGTCGGACCTGATCCTTCGCCTTGTCCGTCTGCCAACAGTCAGGAGAGGTCATTGGAGGGATTATGCTCTCGCTGCATCTTCCTCACCGCCGAGCAGGAGAGGATGAGAGACAACTTGGACCAGCTGACGGAGGACAGGGCCTCCATCCTCCGGCTCCAGAATCAATGGCACGAATTTGAAATGCAAATGGAAGAGAGGGATTCCATTCTCTATCAGGTAAGAAGAACAACATGTGACCCACCCCATACTTTAGGGTCATTGGCGGCTTTCGAGTTTTTTTTCCCACATCATTTGAAAGTGAGAATCAGAGCTTCCGAACAAGGTGTCACTTGTGCAAATCAAGCAAATATTTTTAAAGCTATGACTTGTTAATGACAACCGTGTTTCTGAGATAATCACCTCCAAAGTTTTACCCACACCAGGTTCATTCAGCCAGCTCCCAGAATGCAAATGGTGTGGCGGACAAACAAAACCTCATGGCAAATTTACATACTGCTGAATGGGCCAATCACGAACAGCTCAGCAACACACATCTAATTTTGTTTTTAAAAAAGCTTTTATTTAACAGTAAGAATATACATGTTTTATAAAAGTGGAATTATTTTGGAGTTTAAAAGTACCGACAACACAACAAAATGTAGAGTATCAATAAAATGAGTCAGAAAATCTGAGATCTGAAAATCTGTCACAACCTTCAAAGGACTTCATCACGTCAGCAACTTCTTCCGTTGTAACAACAACAGACGTATCGCCGGTCTCCTCCGGTGGTTCTTGAAAATATTCCGTTTCATCATCACATTCAGTTTGAAATCCGCTGTTTGAAATGTTCTCCGGAGTAATAACAGTTTCAGCATCGCTGTCGTTTTCCGCATCGCCATTTTAGAACTGACTATCATCGCGGAAAATGAAGTCCAGTACGCGCTGCTAACACTGACTTTGATCTATCGCACTGGTCAGATTAAGGTCTGCGATATGATTCAAATCTTCCACCACCCGCTTCTCCTCATCCGTAACAACACAGGGAAATGAGAGTTTTCACAGACAAGTGAAACGGGATTGTCTTGTTTACAGAATAGCAATTCTGACTCGATGGTACACGCCCCCTCCGCAACGATGTCTCCAGGTGTGTGTAAAAGTAGTACGATTTAAAGGTTGAACCCTATCAAAATGGTTTCACATTGTGACTTCATATCACATGGAATATGGATGAATGAGCTTCACCTGGACGGTCGCTTTAAAGGAAACCATCGATTGGCGTTGTTCAGCGCTGTTCAGCGTCTCAGTAAGTGAACTGTGTTTCCCCATGTAATCTAACGGGAATATTTAACTCCACGGTTTAACATTTTTCTACTATTCATAAATCAAACTTGGTTTTGAAAATTCGGTGAGAGATTAAAAAAAAAAAACAAAGGAACACAAATCTGGAAAAATCTATTTTTCCTTCAAGAAAGGTTTTTTCAACTTAGTTTGCTGCCCCTGGCAATTTTAGAGACGGTGGGTTTTGCTGCGGTGGGTCACATATTACAATGTATAACACTGTCACTGTGTGTGTTAGAACAACTCGGTGCGGTTGTCACGGAAAACTACCGCTTTCTGCCGCCTTACGTCTCATGTCAGTTTGTTTTTTTTCCTCAATAAGGATCAAAACCAGAGGATTTCAGCTCTGGAATATGAGCTGAATTCCCAGCGGGAGGAGGCTGCATGGTAAGCTAAACAGTCCCTGGGTTGGAATGCGCTCTTACTTCAGTTTCCTCACCATGTAGTGAAAAGCGAGGATGTTCCATTTCCTCTTTTTTTCTTAAATCTCAATCTATCTGCGCTTGGTTTGCCAGGGCTGCTTGTAACGGCCAAGCTGGTGAGACCCACCGAATCGTTTGTGACGACGATCCTGCTCTGAACGACGCACCTTCACAGAACTTTGATCTCGCTTGTGGCGACCAACAGCCTGCTCCTCACCACCACCAACCTGCTAGTAACGACGTACCTGCTCACAACGTGGAATCTGTTGAAAACAACCAATCTGCTCAGAACTTTGAACTTGCTTGCGGCGACCAACCTGCATGTAACGACCAACCCGCTCGTAGCGGCAAACGTGCCCGCAACGACACACCTCCTCACAACGTCGAACCTGCTGACAACTTCCAACCTGCTCAGAACTTCCAACCTGCTCTGTACGACCAACCTGCTCAGAGGGACCAACCTGCTCGTAACATACTTTCGTTGGCAGAAGAGATGGAGCTCCAGGAATCCTCAGCAGCGGTGAGTTTAAACTGCACCCCTTACACATGCAACCGTTGATGGGAATTTTATGAATTACTTTGCTATGTTATGTAACCATGACCATATAAACTTGTGTGTGTAACAATACATCTAAATCTATGTCATCACATATCAGCTAATTCCCACAGACAGTCCAGACTAGACGCACTGTCAACTATCTAAAGAGACAAGCTGTACAAAGGGGGAACAGCATCCACTCCTTCGCCTGTCACAGAGTTTGCCTTATCTTGAACACGTAGGAATCTGTGACACCAAACTGAGCATATATTCTCTGACTCCCCAAAATAAACTGTTGATCCCAGAGAGCTGCTTTAATCACACTTCTGATGCAACCCTTGTACAACCGGCCCTTGTACGAGATAATAAATAAACTTTGAGACCAAAAGATTTTTCTTCTTCATTGTTTATTAGAAAACAATTTGCATTCCGCAAAATCATTTTTCTAACAACCGTTCACCTCAAGGTAAACATAAAAAAAAAAAGAAGGGCCGTAGAGCAAATAAACTTTATTGAAGAGAAGAAAATCTGTGCCTTGCTTTTTTTTTCTGGGGCTTAGATTTGTTTCTTGGTGAATTGACGAAACAAATGTTTGGGGTTTCTTGATAGAAGAGATATAAATGTCAATTACGTAGAATAGATTTGTACATCACTTTATCAGCGACAGTATGGAAGGGCTTTACAGGCCCACAGTCAAAGGCCAGTTTAACACAGTTGAACACCCGTTTACGCTAAGCCCTGAGACGGGCAGGGAAAAACAACACATGCAAGGTTGGTTTGATATATCCCCGCCTGTGTAATTTGAACAGAAAGTGTAAACTAAAGTGCATAAGCAGTCTGTTGTATGTGAACGAAATGGCAAAAGTTTGATTTGAACATTCGTGAGCCACATAAATGACTTGAGACTTTTGTCTTTCTATTCAGGAGGATCAGCAGGTGGGAGAAGGGACGGAATCTGGGAGTCCAGCTGCTAAAGTCCAGGGCAAACGGTATTTTTTTCACTTTTACTTTTATTAAATTTGGGACCTTTTACAGAATGGTTTATTTTTGCACTCAAAGTTTGTTTTTATTTCTGCTTTTGTTCAATTTTTTTCATCTGTCTATCTTTTGTTGATTCCTCTGTGTGTGTCTGTGTTTAGCTGGTGGCGAAACTTTGGCCAGTGGCTTTTGATGGCCACCATGATGGCAGGATTTTCCATGGGTGTTGTCCTTCTGTCCATATTTGTTATTGTAAATATGGTAGGAATGGAATCCTGTGACCAGTATTCCTTGGAGAACTCCTTCTGCGCCATCCTAGATTACCACATAACTACAGATGTAGGGATGTCTATTCCATTTTAAAAAAGATATAGCCTCTCTCATCCTCTGGTTCCACAAGTTTTCAAGAATATTAAAAGTACTCCTTCATTCCCTGATTTTCATAAAGTTGACATGCATTACAATGCCTCAAGCTGCAATTTATTTCAGTATTTAGTCTGTAAGTATGTAGTTAATTTATATGTCTGTAATATCATTACATATAGCTAAATACCTCTTGAGTTGATACCATTTGGTGAGAGAAAATGAATCTGCTCATGACCTCCGACCAGAAGCATTGTATGTATGGGCAAAGCCAAAGGGCATGGCAGTAGTCCTCAGTCCTCATGACATGACGTTCAAGGGAGGTAATGTACACGCTATGAAGAATTGTGTAATGTGTAAACTGGGTCTTACGGGTGCACATCATTGAGAAGATGTTATTGTACATTTCAATCATGATTTGTGTTTTGTAGACTGAGGTAGGGCTGGGCATTATGGCTTAAAAAATATCACAATATTTTTAGGTGTGGCAATGGCGACGGCTGATATATCTTTGATATTTTTCTGCATTCTTATGCATTATTTTGACCTTATACTTTTATATCAGGGACATGAATGTGAGTTTAAACAACAGCCTTTATTTTGTGCAATAATCTTAACAGCCTGTGTACAAGATTTATTAAGAGCTCTCAATGGAACATGACTGTGGGAGTCTCTGCCCACAGGTAAGGGTATAGGGAGGGAGACTGAGTCTTTCTGGCCGTGGTGTGCCAACATGCCGAGAGTTTTTATTATCAGCTTGGACAAAAAGGTATGCTGGCCACAAGTATCAATTACAATTGATAAGGAGGAGTATAATAATAATAATATTGATGATAATCCTTCGGGCGCAGGAGAAATGGCGTTCCGCTGCTGGGCTGCTGACCAGCCCATGCGCCGATCCCCTCTGCAAGACAGACAAACATTAAGGAATCTCCCTGCCTCGAGTCAGACCAATCAGCGCCGATTCGAGGCAGCTTGGCGGCCGCGGGAAAGGGAACCGTGCTGTCGTCCGCAGCAGGTGCTTGACCACGCCCCCTTGTCCACCACAATGATGTACTCAAACAAAAACATGCAGCCTTGTTTCAAATTTCAAAACGTGCACAGCATTTCTTATACAATGCAAGTCATAAAATGTTAGGATAAAAAATTATTTGTCCAGAAATAATCAAGTATTACATACTGGCTCAGTAACAGAGCACAAAAGCTGAACAATTTCACACCTCTCCAACAATGTTTATATTTTTTTATGCATTCAACACAATGTTTAGTGGACCCTGTCAGAACCCCGGGCTCTGTTTTGCATAAGGACTGAGGATTTATTAAATTAATGTGGAAAAAAGGTCAAGGTATTTGGCATAATAGTTGAATGTGACTGATTTATACTTTGTATTCCACCAAAATAAATAATTTTGAAGGAATTAAACCATTCTTGTGAGAATTCCATTCACAACTCTTTCATTATTCACTCGAAGTCCTGCCTCACTCACGATGCATTATACCACCTGAATAATGAAAACTTTTTTTTACTGAGTCATTCACTGAAGCTAAATCTCCAAAAGGAGCCGAACATTTCAGCACTATGGATTAGGTCTTGAGGTGTCTTGGAATGTGTGGCGTCCCAAGACAGTACCCACTGTATAAGATAATTATTAACAGACGGTGCCAGGGGTCTCAAGAGAGAGAGAGAAAGCACATTGTCAGGGGTCCCAGTGATAAGGGAGGTGAAATGTAAACAGTGACCTATGTAGGGGAATCAGATGGTCAACGTTGTCTCTGGTTTCTGCCGAGTTTCATTCGACAGAGAATCCATCCGGCTCGGTTCTCTCCTGGACATCCATGGAAAGTCCGGTCTGATGCTGTTCTTTGGTAATAAATCTATTATTTTACTCAAGGCAGCGTCAGCAGTCACTCCTTCTTCATCAACACATCAAATTAATCAAGAAACTACAGTCTCAAGCAGGCAATTGCCGATTTCACATGCAAGTAGAGCTGGATATCAGATTAGATAATTAGATTGAACTTCGTTATTGCACAGAATAAAAGTACTGAGACAACGAAATGCAGTTTAGCATCTAACCAGAAGTGCAAAAAGGAATAAGGGTCAGAGCAGAGTATACATACATACATATCGTAGAATAAATAAATTAACATATATATACAGTATTGTATATATATGTTAATATTACAGTGGTGGTAAATAATACATTAATACAGTAGAAGACTGAACATGAGCAGCAATAGCAGTAGATTCAGTCGAGATAGTCTAGTCCAGATATGGTATATGTATATATAGTGCAGGTAGGTGTAAGTAAAAGTAATGAGAGTAGAGATTTTATACACAGAATAAGGTATGAGGTATGATATGAATACGGTGAACACACTATGGACAACATATGTACAGTATTGGATATAAATATAAATAGACTATAGTGTCGTTTTCACATATGAACTCCGGACAAAGTCCGGAGAATCTGGTTTGCACATCGAGTTACCCTTTCACACATGTAGCATACAACAGGAGTGATCTATATGCACATGCGTGCACATGCGCAACGTCATCAACAAGCCCACTCAGTTACTGTGAATTCTCCTGACAATTACCTGCTCTATTCACATATGAGCTTGATCGGACATTACACAGACTTTGTACTAAGGAGCTGGCGGGTAAAGTCTGTTTAATGTCCGGTCCAACTGATTCGGACATTTGCGTTTGACTCAGCTCTGGGTAATATCTAGATAAGTTCAGGGTTGCAGTGCATGTGTGAAAGCAGCTTAGGTGGGGTATGTATATGTGCCAGGTTCTCCTATCACACGCCACCAAGTGGCATTTCCCAGGGCCCTCCAGCATAGAGACTGTCATGTTCAAAATTTCCATAAAAAAAAACCTTGATACGTCGACGTAGTGAGCCCTAGGCTGCGTGTCCCATCCAGCAGACATTTCACCCAGGAGTCCGCAAACTTTTCCCCGCTCATTCTTTTGTTACAAACGACACACCCCCCTTTGTGGGGCGGTCCCTCCTCTGGTATTTCTCATCCCCCGAGTATCTAGTTTCAGACTCCCTGCTGTGTGTGCGCCAGATTAACCATTTCAGTGCCGGTTTCGAACTGGTTGCGTAGTTACACCCAGTGTCTTTATACATGTTTTAATTTTGTGCTCTGACTAATCGATGAAACTGTATTTCATGATTACCCGCAATATGAATGATAGAAATGTATATAAATACATTCGTGTAATATATACTGTAGTATACACACATATAGTTTTGCTGTCGAGGATTAGTTCAATCTGTAATGTTATATAGAGTATATATACTCACAAGACACAGATGACGATGGGTTGTAGACCAGTTTATTGTAGAGAGGAGGCTAGACGGAATTAGCCAGGAGCAGATGGAACATGTCATGATAGTGTGTGTCTATCCTGAGTGTGTGTGAGGATGCGGGTTTTAACCTGTCGCTCGTTAGCCCAACCACTGGGCAACAGGTATGCAGCCACCCTGGCTCCACGGCGTCTTCGGACGGCCCTTCTGTGTCCCTTACCCATGCTGGAGAGTCCCTGTTCAGGTGCCACTGTGGCAGTTCCGCCTGCCACGCGCCACCAAAGTGGCGTTTTCAGGGCCCTCCGGCACAGAGACACAGAAGACGATGGGTTGACACCAGTTTATAGAAAGAAGGCTAGGTGGAATTAGCCAGGAGCAGATCAAACATGTCAGGACAGGGCTCCTCTCCTGAGTGTGTGGATGGGGGTTTTAACCTGCTGCTTGTTAGCTCAACCAATGAGCAACTGATATGCAGCCAACCTGACCCAGTCACCTAGATCCAGGTGAGGTGTGGTTGCTCAAACCATCTCATCCCCTCACCACACCAAACCACACCACAAATTGATTGGCTCATCACAATGACAGACTGATCTGGATTAAACTTGGACGACAGCATGTCGTAAGTGCACCGGATACACATTTAATTCATCTTGTTTGTGAGTGCGGCGGATCCATAACATCCATAGACTACGGACGTCAGTTCCCATCCTGATGAATACGCCTTGCATGCATAAGTGCAAACATGCACATTAACGTGCGGTGCACTTTAGGGGCTGGGTTTGGGGGTTCGAAAATGTGGTTACCCTATACTAGGTGCTAGATGAACCTTTAACAGAATCAGATGTAAAAAAATGAACAAACTATATTAATTCAAGATTTGGCATTGTTTATATGTGTCGCCTGGCAACCATGAGCTGATGTCACAGTCAGGACTTTAAAATGCTGTGGACCAATTCCGTCAAAAACTTGAAAGGAAAGCTTCAGGCAGAGCTGCTTGAAAACCAATATGAATCTTGAAATGGACAATATGGCCAGAGAGGTAGTTCTCAAAAAAAGATTTTTTTTTTTTTTCACAAAGTAGAATTTTGCACTAGGCTTTACAGCTTTTGATCGCACAAACATCTTGCTCAAATCCCAATAAGACCTTAATTTAGCTCATACTTTTAGTAATTCATGTATCTTTGTCAAAGTGACCAAAATTTGTGCAAATCTTGTAAAAATTGTAATCTTTTGTGTGACTATTTGGTTATAAAATTGTAAGAATTTCTCCAAATATGTGGGTTGGATAATTTGTGTGGAAATTGCTAAATCTGCAAGCATTTTTCTCTATTGGACAATTTTATGCATTGATATTGGGGGCTTGGACAAAATTGCAAAGATTGGTTGATTTTGGGATAGTTTTTGATGAATTCCTGGAAGGATAATTTTGCTCTTAGCAATAATGGGAAACTCAATGAATTCCCCTTCAGCTGTCACAGTCTGCATTAAACAGCCCAACCCCCTAAAGTAATACCACAGAAGTGCTATTTGAGAGTTTTCACTGCCGTTTTGAGTGAAATCAGATGTAAAACTTTAATGAATATGGTTGCAGACATTTCATTATGCTTGGATTTCAGGAAAATACAGAAGTCTCAGAGATATGCACTTTTGAAGTTCCAAAACAGTAAGTGTTCCCCTGTTTGTTGTCAGTACATATTATTACAAAGATAAAGTTATTCAAAGATTGAGAAAAGTCATAGTAAAAACATCGACCCTCATGGTCATGTTCATCGAAAGTATTTTAGAGAATGAAAATCTTACTAAATGTGTTATCAATTTCAACACAATTAAATTATTAATTGAACCTGCAATTGATTAACCTGATTTTATTGGACATTGAATGAAAGAAAACATTTCCAATTGATTACACATTTAATTGAATGGGTTTTCCATCATTTATTGAATGATCATTTAATTTTTTGTTTCTTCTATGTTTCACCTTTATCCACTAAGTCTTGTAGTAGTCTAGAACTATTTTAAGTAACAAGAAGTGTACCAGATACAGTCGTAGGCTGAAAATAATGACACCCTTGCGTTAAAAAATATATACTGCAAAAACTTAAAACGTCTTTTTTGTGTGTGTTTGTGTGTGTGTTTAGGGAAGAGAACCCTGCTCAGCTTCAACTGAACCTTTGTCGCCTCAAGGAACAACATGGAAGGCTCATGAAGTGCCTGGAGAATGAAGACGAGGAGAGGGATGAGCAATCTACACAGATTGCCAAGCTACAGTCAGCTATTGATGACCTCTCCAAAAAACTGGAAAGGTAGGGGATTGGGATCATTGTTAAAATGACTTATTTTCTCATTATAACTACTTAATTCCAGTTTAGTATGTTGTAATTATGCTGTATACTTATTCATCATCTCCATTGCAGTTTAGTCTGATATTAGAATATTATAAGTACGCTAAAGTTGTTTATGAGGGTCATACAGTCTGGCTGACTGATTTTTGTGAAATTATATTGGTGCTTTCATGTGAGGGGTGAGATTGGGGTATGGTCCAAAGACACCAGGCGTTCCTCAATTTGGATCAATAACTCACATTTGACCTCTAGTCAAGACAAACCCTGCAGTAAAAAACAATGAGCCGAACAAACGTATTCAGTCATGAGATTTTTCAATTCATCATAGTTATAATACAGGACATTTGGGAAGCTGTACTAAAACATAACTTTCCTTTCTTTCTTTATCATGTGTGGTGGGGGGTGATAGCAACGATCAAATTTTGCATCTCCAGATCGAACATCTAAAGACAGCAGATGAGAAGATAACTGAGCTGGTTGTAGAGAATGCTGTCCTCTCCGGCCAAGTGAAATGGTAAGAGTCTCTCTCTCTCTCTCTCTCTCTCTCTCTCTCTCTCTCTCTCTCTCTCTCGCTCTCTCTGAAGCTGTACTAAAACATGTACTTTTGGTGTATGTTGGGGTTGGGTTGATAGTAATAACCAAAGGCTGCATCTCCAGCTGGAACACCTGAAGACAGCAGATATGAAGATAGCTGAGCTGGTTTTAGAGAATGCCGCCCTCTCCGACCGAGTGAAACGGTAAGAAGTTAAAACAACCCTTTGTTTTTATTAGCATTCTACAACAACTAATGGATAGTTGGGACGGGGGGATGGTAGCTCAGGCGGTAGAGCTGGTGGTCTAGTGGTCTAAAGTTTGCTGGTTCGATCCCAGGCTCCTCCTGCTAGCATGCTGTAGTGTCCTTGAGCAAGACACTTAACCCCTAATTGCTCCTGATGGCTGCGTCCGTCGGTGTTTGAACAATTGTAAGTCGCTTTGGATAAAAGCGTCTGATAAATGACTAAATGTAAATGTAATGTGGATACCATAAGAAGTGCCTGTATTAGAAATGATTCACTGACATACAGTAACCTGCTATCAGACCTAATCAGTGGCCTTGTCTGTTTATCCCCAGTCAGGAGAGATCATTAGAGGGATTATGCTGTCGATGCAGCTTCCTCGCTGACAAGCAGGAGAGGATGAGGGCCAACTTGGAGCAGCAGCTGTGGGCGAACGACCAACCTGCTTGTAACGACCAACCTGCTTGTAACGACCAACCTGCTTGTAGCGACCAAACTTCTCAGAACGACCAACCTGCTCGTATCCTACTTTCATGGGCAAAAGAGCTGGAGCTCCAGGGATCCTCAGAAGCGGTGAGTTTTGACCTTACCTCTGACATATTCAAATCCTTATTTACCTCAAGGTAAACTAAAGGGGCTGCAAAACAATTAATTGATTGCACTCGATATAAGAAAAGCCACCGTGCCTTTTATTTTTGAAGCGGACTGGAATATGTTTAGGTTAAACACAAACGGTGTTTCTTGATCGAAGAAATTTAACTATTCAATGGAGCTGGAAAGCCCTGAAATGGCTTTAGAGGCCCACATAACAACATGTTCTTGGAAAAAGATAATGAATAAAGTACACGAAATAGGAACAGCAATTGTGGCATGTGGCCTCATCCTGTCATAGTTATAGCAGTAAAGGGGAGGAAAGGAGAAGGATGTAATCATGAGGGTGTTCGATGTCCGAAGCTGGGCCCCGAGGTCGACAGACCCACACCCAGCCAGAACCCTGCAGGCGAGCGAGCAGGGCCCCCAATGTCCACCCACGCAAAGGCGAAGCCCGCCGTACTGCAACTGGCAAGATGCCCCACCCAGCCACAAGCCACAGGCACTCATCCAGCACAGGGCACCCTGACGTCAACCCCCCCGGGGTGAACAAAGCCTCACCAGTGCCCGCAGACAGCCGGACATACAGTCCCTCCACCATGGCCAGCATCTGGGGCACCAACCACAGAGAAGCCGGGCAGTGGGAGAAAGGCATACGCTGCCCCCTGCACTGCGACCCACACCCACGACAGGGAGCCGTCACCCAGGGGCCAGGTGGTGGCAGGCCAGAAACCACCCACCACCAGGGTGCAAGCAGCCAGGACCCGAACACAGCTGGCAGGGTGTCCACCCGGGTGACCACACCCCCACGCCAAACCCCACTACTTAATGTGTGCTGTTTATGGATGCAGTAGAAAATGCGGGCATGGTGATACAAGTTATCCAAGCATGTCTAACCCAAACCACTTGCATCCCTGATGCCCCACAGATCCTGGTCTGGTGGTGTGTTGTTTGGATTAGGATTTACAGTATATAGGTGTTCTAGTAGGAGTGGTACTATAATTGTAAGACAGTTATGAGGCGCAAGCACACCAAGGCTGGAGCATAACGGCCCCCCCCACGAGACGCAGATGAGCCCCACCACCCCCCCAGCGGTGCGCGACCGACCCAAACCCAACCCTGCGATCTGCATCCCCTGCCCCCAATCTGAGCCCCAAACCTGCAACAACACCCCAAAACGACACAAGGAAGCCAGCTGCAGGCACCCCCCAAGGGCACAGCCCTTGAGCCCAGAGACAAGAGCAGACTGAACATAATATTACATATACGCCAAACATGCAAGCTGTATGGCACGTTCTATGTGCCTTCCAACCTGTCATACAAAGAAGCAACAGCAATGATAGTGAAACAGTGGGGGTACAGGTAAGAGTGAGAGCCATACCAAGATACTAAAAAACTGGATACTGGATTTAAATAGAATGTGTAAACTCAAGTGTATGAGCAGTCTGTTAACACAATTGCACACCAAAAATTGAAAATTTAGGACCAATAAAAATGACTGTGACCTTTGTCTTTTAATTCAGGAGGATCAGCAGGATCAGCAGGAGGGAGAATAGATGTAATCTGGGAGTCCAGCTGCCCAAGTCCAGGGAAAACTGTATTTTTTAAATTTTACTTTTATCCAATTTGGGACCTTTCACAGAACGGCTTTGGAATAGATTTATATTTGCACCCAAAGTTGATGTTTTTTTAAATTGTGTATGTGTGTGTGTGTGTGTGTGTGTGTGTGTGTGTGTGTGTGTGTGTGTAAGTAACTATTTAGCTTAAGCCATTTTTACTCATTCCTCTGCGCATGCATGTGTATTTAACTGTGGATTTTGATGGCCACCATGTTGGCAGGACTTTCCCTGGGTGTTATTATTGTAAATATGCAAGAATGGAGCCCTGTGACCTTTGCAAGTGCTCCTTCATTTCGTAATTTTGATAAAGTTGCCATGAAATAAATGCCTCAACCTGTCAGTTATATCTGTATTCAGATCTGTTTATAAATAGCTAAATGGCTATTGATCTCATACAATTTAGTGGGAGAAAATACATGTTTTGCTCATAACCTCTGGCCAGAAGGCTGTATATATATAGGATGTATATATATACATATATATATATATATATATATATATATATATATATATATATATATATATATAAATCTATATCGTATATCGTCTTCTCCCCTTAATACACTGCCCCCAATTTTGACTTTCATCCTTTAAGCCTTGGAGTCTTATGATTTCTACTTATTGTACATGCTTCTCTACATCCATCACCTATTCTTCTTTTCTGTTTGCATTGCTTTTGTTTCCTCTACTCCTCCCATCTCTCCCCCTTCCTCTTCCCTCTCCTTTACTCTCTACTCCTCGCCACTGCACCCCTCCCTCTCCTTAATTTTCCTCTCCTTGACTCAGACAGACTCAGACTGGAGATCAATCTGCTCAAACTGTAATTCCTGCGGTGCTGCCTCATTATGCTCCAACTGTAATTCCTGCGGTGCTGCCTCATTATCGAATGACGGGACATGACACCAGCTGAAGTGACTTCTCAAACTTTTCAAAATCAGAGAATCTACGGCAGAATTCTCTGTGCAGGTCGTCCAGTGATTTACTGAATTTTCTTGCATTTTGGGGGGCTCTGGCACTAGCGTGGGAAAATGCCCAAATGATTTGTTTGTCATTTGTTTAGAGAACGTCAATTTTACCTTGAAGGCTTTCACATTTGAATACATGTCGTATACAAACTGATCTTTCCCTTGTAGCTTCACCTTCTGCTCATGTGTGCCAGTATGTCCAAAGCAACAGTTTCTTGGCAAATCAGACACACAGCCTTTTGATCGTAATTCTGTAAAAAAGTATTTGCAATCCAATCTTTGTTGAAAAACCCGACACTCGCTGTCAATTTTTTGCCTTTTTCGTCCGCTCATTTTGTTAGGGGTGATGCATACGTGATGATCAACATCAGAGAAGGCCCGGCAATGCGCCTTCTGGTGGTACCATTAAGTATTACAGGAAAATAACAGTGAAATTAATACTACAAATTTTAATATATCATAGGATTGTAGTTAATGTAGATGCCTCGCAGGCCGGAATAAACAATGCTCCAGGCCATAGTTTGCCCGCCCCTGATTTAGATCATCACCTCGAGGAACGTTTTTTCAGGACAATATCCAACATACTTATCGAACAAAACTTTGACATAAAATCGCTAAAGTTAGTGTATTTTTTTTTCAGTTTGAAGGACTGAATTTATGATGTAATTCTGTTGCTATCACCATTCATCAGAATGTCTTCTATATGAGTGGGCACACGCGGACAGCTCATCGGGAGCACCGGGAAATTTCCTGGTGGCCTACTACCATGGTCTGAACAATATAACGGTGAAGAACAAGTACCCCCTTCCACTCATATCTTCTGCCTCGAACTCCTGCAGGGGGAAAACATGTCCACCAAGCAGGATCTCCGGAATGCTTAAACATCTGGTCTGCATCAAAGGAGGGAGACAAATGGAAAACAGCTTTCAACACCCCCAGTTGTCATTATGAGTACTAGGTCACTAAATGATGTTCTCAGAGACTTTATTAATTTTTTTGTTTTTGTCTACCTGGATGATATCCTTATCTTATCTTATCAGATCTGAGCAGGAGCATGTCCGTCATGTCAAGTGTGTTCTCAAGAGGCTTCTGGAGAACAAGCTGTTTGTAAAGGCCCAGAAGTGTGAATTCCACGTGCCCAAGGTCTCCTTCTTGGGCTTTGTGGTTGCTGAAGGGAACGTGCAGATGTACCCAGCCAAGGTTCAGGTGGTCATCGACTGGCTGGTACCGGCTTCCAGAAAAAAGTTGCAGCAGTTCTTGAGGTTAGCCAACTTCTATAGATGACCCGGTATTATAGCCTGGTAGCGGCATCACTCACTTCATCGACCTCCCCAAGTTCTCATTTCCTCTGGTAACGTGTGGTGGACAAGGGCTTTGATGAGTTAAATAGACGGTTAACCTCCTCACCTATTCTCAACCTGCCTGACCCCTACCGTCGGTTTCTGGTGGAGGTGGATGCCTCCGATTTTGGTGTAGGGGCCGTACTCTCTCAGAAAGCTGCTGTCGACCAAAAACTTCATCCCTGTGCCTTCTTCTCTCACAGGTTTTCCCCTGCAGAGCACAATATGAAATTGGTATGTTATTTGTCATGGACAGATCAACAGGCTCGAACTCCTTCCTGGTCCCCTCTGCCACTCTGCGTGTTCCACACATCTGAAGTCCATCATCTGATCAAGCCTGCAGTATTTATCTGTCTAGCCCATCTACACTGTTCCCGTCCTGCCTCGTCATGCCGGGCTACCTGTCTTCCTGTCCGGAACCTGGATCCCTCCTTCCATGTCCACGCCGTTCCTGTCTTTCCTTGTCCTGTTTGGTAATCCTGCCCTCCAGTACCCTTCTGCCCGATCCTGCCCGACCGGGTCTCTCGCAAACTCCCCACACCCAGTGACTTCCAATAAACTACCTTTGTTGAATTTCCGTCTGCCTGCTGTCTTTGTGTCTTGCATTTGAATCCCCCTAGCCCTGGTCATAACGGTACGATCTGGCCATAGCATGGACTCAGGCGACACAGAGACTCTCCGTCACGCAATGCAGACCTAGTGCCAGGGTAATAGCTTTCCTGGTCCAATGCTCGGTGGTATTCAAGCAGCAGCCGCTGACCTACACCACTGAGAGCTCCTGCATCGCCTACTTCATCGCCTCCCTGAGGGGGGCGGCTCTCACCTAGGCATCGGTGGTGTGGGAACGTCAAGGTCCCAAGAGTCGCTCTTACCAAGCCTTCACACAGGAGATGCACGAGATTTTCGACCACGTGGAAGAGAAGCTGCAAAGAGGCTCCTTTCCCTCCGCCAGGGTCCCCACAGCGTGTCCGTGCTCGTTGTGTAATTCTAGACTCTGGCCGCTGAGAGCGGCTGGAATGACAACGCGCTACAGGACGCATTCCAGCTTGCTCTGAATGACAATCTGTAGGACCAATTAGTGCTGCGGGACCGCCTGGTATCACCTGGCGACCCGGCTGGACAACCGGTTGAGCTCTCTCTCTCTCTCTCTCTCCCCTCGCTCACCCTGAACACAGGATCCCCCCCAGGGCTGCGTCCTCACCCTCCTACTGTACTCCCTGTACACATCTACCTCCTCCTGAACCTCAGCAAAACCGAGGAGCTGATTGTGAACTTTAGGAGGGGATTACAACCAAGGACGTTGGTGATTAATGGGGCTTCTGTCGACAGGGTGAACAGCTTGAAGTACCTGGGAGTCCACATCACGGAGAATTTAACGTGTACTACACAGACAGACACTCTGGTGAGACAGGCGAGGCAGCGTCTTTACCACCTCAGGCAGCTAAAGAAATTCAGGGTCTCTGTGAGGATCCTCAAGTCCTTCTACTCTGGAGCAGTGGAGAGCATCCTGACAGGCAACATCACTGCCTGGTTTGGGAACTGTACTGCTCAGGACAAGCGGGCCCTGCAGAGGGTGGTGTGTTCAGCTGAACGTACCACTGGAACTACCCTCCCCCCCTTGCAGGACTTATACACCAGGAGCTGTAGTAGCAGAGCACGCAGGATCATGAAGGGTCCTCACCACCCCAACGACGGACTGTTCCAGCTTCTGCGTTTGGGCAAGCACCTCCGCAGTCACACAGCAAGGAGAGAGAGACTGAGACAGAGTTTCTTCTCGCAAGCCATAAGGACTGTCAGTGCTGAATTCACCAGGGCTCCTAACAAAAAGCACTTAAAGACACTCACACAAGCCCTACTGCCTTACTGTATGTAGCATACTGTACTGCATACTGTATCACTGTTCTGGCTTACTGCATACTGTGCTCTATTGCTGTTCTGTTCTGTGTTACTGTATTGCTGTGTCGTACTGTTGTATACCGTATTGTATATCTCCATACACACTTTATTCAGATGCACTTTACTGCACATATCTGTATATACAAATAGCCTATCCTTTATACATAACTCTATTCCCTTTACTTCTATTTTGTACCCCCACTCTGTAATACCTTTTTGAGTCTAATTCTATTTTTAATTTAATTTTATTTATATTATTCTATTCACTATCTGCATTACGTTTTTGGAATCAGTTAGTTTCAGTTAGTTAGCTATGCGGAAATTAGGATAGCTACTATGTTCGGTTTAGAAACTATTGTACATAATCTCCGGGTGCGTTGCAAGACATTTCACTGCATAAATGTATGAACGTATGGATATGTATGTGACATATACATATGTCAACGTATGTGACGAGCGTTCCTCTCGAGAGGAACACGCGGACCCAGCCAGTACTTCCTGCTCTGACAGTGACATCCCGGTTGCCGGCTTCGACAATTCTCGAGTACTCCCGAAGTGCCCTGAGTTGTTCGGAGCTGGAGCCTATGCAACTCGGGCGAGCTCATCTGTCTCCAAAGGAGGGCCGGCCGCCTGCAGACTGTGTCCTGTCTGTACTGCAGTCAGAGCGGACTTTTTCGGGCAACATGCCCTCTGCTTCCGGGAAATGGGCCAGTTTCTGCGACATAGCGGAAATGTGTACAAGCCAAGCTGTCTGTAACCCCTCCTCTCGTCCCTTGTTAAATGCCGTCCTCTCATGGCGGAGCCAGACACTACACCTCTCAGCTGTCATAGATTTTGGTGCAGACCAGATCTTCTTGGACAGAAAAGTGGCGCACCATTTGAGCTTAGTGCCCGTTCCCCTTTCCGTGCGCATGAAAGCCAAGGCCCAGGCCCCCTCATCAATTCACCCCAAACCCCCCTGGTGCAGGGTTACCCCTGGTTCCAGGCCCATAACCCCACATAGACCTCAGGGAGAATTGCCGCCTGGAGTTCCCACTGCCACAGCCACTGTTCCCATCCCCACCTGAACCCCAGACCTGTCCTCTGTGCCTCAACATTATCACAATCTATCTCAGGTTTTAAGCAAACACAACCCACTGTCCTTGACGCCACACCGCCTTTGAGACTGTGTGATGGATCTGCTGCCTGCCGCCCCTCTCCCCTGTAGCTGACTATATAACCTCTCCAGGCCCTGAGCAGGGAGGCCATGGAGGTATTCGCGACTCTTTCTCTGCCGGGATAATCCTTCCCTCATCTTCGCCGGTAGGCACCGGGTTTTTCTTTGTCGGTCTGAAGGACAAGACCCTCCGCCAATGCATAGACTTTCATGGTGTTAACAAAAATAACTGTAAAAAATAAGTATCCACTGCCCCTTATTGACTCTGCTTTTGTTCCCCTCCGTGGCGCCACACACTTTACCAAACTCTACCTCCGCAACGCTTATCACCTGGTTCGCATCCACAAGGGGGATAAATGGAAGACTGCCTTAATACCCCTCTAGGCCACTTTGAATACCTGGTTATGCCCTTCGGTCTGTCTAATGCCCCTGAAGTGTTCCAAGCCCTGATTAATGAAGTTCTTTGGGACATGCAGAATCATTTTGGGTTTGTATACCTTGATGTTTAGAATTTTTTTCCAGTCCCCTGTGGAGCACGAGCAGCATGTGCGTCCTGCAATGTCTCACTTCTGTAATCGTGTGGCTCACTTCCATAATGTGGTTTTGTGTTTTCTGTTAATGATGTTGTGTTTTCCTTTAATGCGGTTGTGTTTCCTGTTAATGCTGTTGTGTTTTTCATATTTGCAAAGCGTTTGCGTTGAGCTCTCAGGGCCACCATACTATAGTAACAAGCAACCAACAAAGGCCATGTTGTGGCAATACTGTAACATTGATATTTTTCTTTTTTTTCCACAGTTGAATAAAGTTTTCATGGATCTGGAACTGTGTCTGAAAGAATCTTTAGCCTCTCGAGGATAATGTAGTCCAGCTTTGACCAGTCTAACTATAGTGTTTGTTTATATGGACCTATGAACCTTCAGCATTAAAAGAGCCATTTGGGCGTAATTCCCACCAAATAAAACCCACCTGGAGCCGCAAAACCTATTTGACCGCTATAATGAAGATAACACCGGATATACAGTATAGTTTTATTACACTTATGCTATGTACTGTATATAAGAACTGTAGTTTGTTGCATTTATGAAATAAAAGAACTAAAACTGATAAAGACTGTCATTTTTTGGTGGAAAACATTTGCTCGCACAAGTATGTTGATCCAAAGATGGACAGGACCCCAATGCGTACTTGTTCATGTTCAAATAGGTGTCGGGAATGGCATACATCTCGATTCCACTCCGTATTCCATGTAACAAACTTTAACGTTCTATTTTCCTCAGAAACTTTTTTTTTTTTTGGGTGTATCCATGGTTAGCTTACCGGGGGTCAAGAGCTCAAAATAAGTCACCAGCCTGTTGGCAACAGGTGACGCATACAAGGTGCGACGCATATTTTGATCAACAAAATATTAGTTTTGTTGATCAGTTTTATTTCAATGTTACAAGATCACCTAAATCCCCAGAATCATAACTATTACATTGAAAAAATTAACCAAAAAGAATAAAAATGTATTTAAAATAAATAGCCATTATTTATTCACACTATTTTCTCAAAGCCACAGGGAGCCACGGCAGAGGGATGAAAGAGCACACATCCCTCTGGAGCCGCGGGTTGCCGACCCCTGACCTAGTCCAATGTGGTCTCGATGGAGGAAAGGCGGGGAAATCCACATAATTCATGTTTTCACAAATAGAATATTACTTTCACAAATCAGAATCTATGATAGAAATGCAATACGGGCTTGTTATTATAATCCAGTCGAGGTTGGACTGCTATTAGTACAGTCGTTTATGAAATATACCTGTTTTTTATGTGGCCGGTGTGGAAAAAACACAACAAAATCCAAATTTTTCCTGTTTTCACAAATAGAACATTACATTCACAAAACTGTGATTGAATGCAATATGGGTTTCATATTATGACACAGTCCAGGTTCGACAGCTATAAGTGCAGTAGCTTGACTACTACAAATACAGATCTAGACGTGGTTGTAGGCATTCCAATGCACCACGACAACAGGCGCTGGCAATCGGCTGCTCACTTGCGCCTTAAGGTGAACCCGAAGCCACGAATCGGAGGATACCGCGGCCTCACGGTTCCCTTAACCGTCCCCGTTTACTGCATATATGTATGACCGTGTGTACATGCATGTGACGAATAACCTCCCGAACTCGAACTTGAGCTTAACTGCCGAAACCAGGACGCTGCGGCTCGGAGGCCGAACCGGGACGCTGCGGCTCGGGGGCCAGACCGGGACGCTGCGGCTCGGAGGCCAGACCGGGACGCTGCGGCTCGGGGGCCAAACCAGGACGCTGCGGCTCGGGGGCCAAACCAGGAGGCCAAACCAGGACGCTGCGGCTCGGGGGCCAGCTTCAGCGGCTCGGGGGCCAAACCAGGACGCTGCGGCTCGGAGGCCAAACCAGGACGCTGCGGCTCGGGGGCCAAACCAGGACGCTGCGACTCGGGGGCCAAACCAGGACGCTGCGGCTCGGGGGCCAAACCAGGACGCTGCGGCTCGGGGGCCAAACCAGGAGGCCAAACCAGGACGCTGCGGCTCGGGGGCCAAACCAGGACGCTGCGGCTCGGGGGCCAGCTTCAGCGGCGTCGCGTCCGCTCGCTCTCTGCAGTGGATTGCTCTGGCCTCCCGGCGGACTGGCGAGCCTCGCGTCGCTCGCAGAGCGCGAGGTCGAGCGCAGAGCACACGATCGGGCGAGCGCCGTTCCTGCGGACGTGGTGGCGGTGGCGTGGTCCTCCCGGACGCGCCGAGTCGACGGCTGTGACCGAGCCAGGAGAGGGTTCCGCGAAGAGCTGCCCGGGTCGTGTCCGAGTCGCCATGCTGGACTTTGCGATCTTCGCTGTGACGTTTGTCATAGTTTTGATCGGCGCCGTTGTGTATTTGTACCCGGTAAGTCGCCGCACAGGGGAGGGTCGTGCGACGGGACTGGACTAGATCAGACAACTTTTCTGTGCCGCCTTTAAACCACTTTATAAACACTGTTGAATGCCAGGCGGGATTTGTTCCATGCGCAGCGTGCTCTATCCTCATAGATGAGGTGGTGTTTTATGTGCATTGTATTGTATTTGTTTCGTGTGTATCTTTTCTATGTCAGGTTGATTGTAGATCGGGAGTGTAAAGTTGGACGGTTGCTATGGACTCCTGTCGCCATTTTTGGTGCACGGAGAAATAGCTGAAATATACGAAATGTTTAAAATAAATGGAGGACGGATGGGAGAGAACGGAGGGTCGAGGTTTCGCACAAGATGGTTGCATTTCTGTGGCAGTTTTTCCCCACCCCAACAAGACCTCCAAGCATCTTTTAACGCGGAAATGCCGACCGACGTTCATAGTCAATGCAAGTGATCCCCCAAATATGGTGGCTGGCTCCAGCAATGTGACGTGAGCTTCACGCTTTTTCCTTTTCTTTTTTTGTTTTTTGTTTATCGTATATTGTTATTATTTTTGTTACATACTTTATTGTGTCTTTATTGTGTATTTGTATTACAGTTACAGTGTTTGGTACCATACATACCATATATATATATATATATATATATATATATATATATATATATATATATATATATATATATATAACAGCCTTCATGTCCCATAAATCTATACACTTGAAATACTTTTGTGTGTGTATGTATGTATGTATGTATGTGTGTGTGTGTGTGTGTATATATATGCTAATTTAACGCAAAAGTGTATATAAAAGTAACAATTACTTGTGTATATAGAAAACAAAATGGACACGTTGTTGTTGTTGTTGTTGTTGTTGTTGTTATTATATGTTTTATTTGCTTTTTCCAAGATACTATATTACTTTTTATTAGGGGTCCAGCCTGCAGGGCTGGAACCCTATTGTTTTTGCTCAGATATTTATTATTAGTCTGGCATTTTTCGGTTCAAAAGTTTCATGGAACATCACACTCGCCACGGACATGGTTGCGGTCTCGTTGGAACCGGGGCGTTTTCAGACATCTTGTGGTCCGAGTTTTATACACATTGATCTACATTTGTAGCAGGAATTTGTGAAAAACCGTTGCACATTGACTGGAAGTTGAAGAATGTTTGCATATCTTGATTAGTTTGTGGAGCGGGGAACGTGTCACATCATGAACCGATGTTATATAAGTCCGGTTTCCGTCTCTGGGTGCTCATTCGGAGAATTGCGCCGTGTAGACCTGGTTGCTTGGCGTAGTAGTTACACTTGTTCAGACGACAGACTGGAGGAGCCGGTGCGGCGTTCAAAGGGAACTCGGAAAATTGTAACTCGTGCTGCGTTTAACAGAACCCGGAAAACTGTAATACGTACCTAACACGACTATACTGGACCCTGTGTATATAGTTTTCCGTATATATATTTACTTTTATCGGCTATTGTTTTAATGTGTGTTGCTGAAACACTGCAATGTCCCTCCAGGGATAAATTATCAATCTGTGTCTGTCTGTCGGTCTCTTCCACCCAACATTATGTGTGTTATTGAAAAATTACCCTGTGGTATGGTCTGCTCTGTATGCTCTGTTCCGATTTGTACTTTGTCTGCAAACGTTTCAGTCTTCCAGACGTGTCTCTGGCATCCCCGGCCTCAACCCCACAGATGAAAAGTAAGCAGCTTGTCCTTTTCATTGCTGTGCCACTGTTACTAATTTGCACCTCAACCAGGACCTGTCAAAAAAAACAGTAAATGTATGACTTTAAATCGACCCATAACAGTCACTTTTTAAAGGTTGTATGCTGTTAAAACAAACTTACTTGCCGATCACCATGGCAACTAGATTTTAGGTGTCAGTATCTTGTCCAAATATTTGTTGTCTTCTCCTTTTTTTTTTTTTTTTTTCTTCTTTTTACATCTATTAGTCTATTTATGGCCAACAGGTTCGCCTATAGGAGAATGGATGGAATGTAATTGGGAATTTTCTTATTGGATTATTTCAATGCAATGATGCAGTTTAAATCTGAGGTTTTAAATGTATGTAAAGTAAATGATGGTGTACACTGACTCAGTAGCTCCCTCCCTTTCAGGGATGGAAACCTCCAAGACATTGTCAACAAGGGAAGCCTCCATGAGTTCCTGGTCACTCTCCACCAGGAGTTTGGACCAGTGGCGTCCTTCTGGTTCGGTGGACGCCCTGTGGTCAGCCTGGGGTCTGTGGAGCAGCTGAGGCAGCATATTAATCCCAACAGGACTAGTACGTACAGTATGCAGGTCACACCGGTGGAATTTTCCTCCTCATCGGGGTTTAATTGAACTTGAAAATTAAGTCAGATGGTCATGTACTGTACAGGACTTGATATAAAATGTGATACTTCCCCGGTTTCAACCAAATTGCATCATTATCTAGTATCAAAGACTACTCATTTGATACCAAATTATTATTACAGTGTTGGTGAGTTAAAATACTTTGTCCTTGTCATGTTTATTTTTTTTTTTTAGGTGCTCCTTGCTTATTCGTTGTAACCAGTCCTGGATTGAACTTCAGCCACAAGGCTAATCTGTACATCAAAATGTGTCTCTCCCCAGCGGACTCTTTTGAGACGATGCTGAAGTCGTTGCTAGGTTACCAGTCCGGCATGGCCGGTGGCCCCACAGAGACGCTGATGAGGAAGAAGGTCTATGAGAGCGCCATCAACAACTCCTTAAAGAACAACTTCCCCCTTGTGCTCGAGGTTTGTCTTGCATTACTTGGAGTTTCCTGACTCATTAACGTTTTGCAATTAACACTTGCGTATTGCTTGTGAAATTGTGCAAAAATATATGTGCAATAACACTGGTATTACACTGTACATACTGTAATAAGCTAGTTAGTACATAGTAATCATTCATATTTATATGACTGATGAGACCTGCCTCCCTATAGCCTACCTATCACAATTTATCCTGTGCATGGTATGACATGTAGTATATGTAGTATATATTTCTACCTTTTGCATTTTTGACTAATAGTATATATTTCACTTTTTTATTTTAGTGTTTTTACTTCACTTATTATTCTATTTTATTTTATTATTTTTATTCTCCATTTTTTTAGGCTATTTGTCTGTGGAGAAATGCACCAAACCTCACCAGAACAAATTCCTAGTATATGTAAATGTACCTGGTGACTAAGAACTGATTCTGATTAAAGAGACATGTACACAGTAGACTTAACACACCCACCTTCCCACTCTCAACTACTAAGCAGTATATATTGTCTTCTCTTAATCCCTCTAAGCTGGTCGAGGAGTTGGTGGGAAAGTGGTGTTCTTTCCCCGAAGGCCAGCACACGCCTCTGTGCGCCCACCTGCTGGGCCTGGCCATGAAGAGCGTCACCCGGCTCACCCTGGGCCGGCGCTTTGGAGACGACGCCCAAGTCATCCGTTTCCGAAGGAACCACGATGCGGTGAGACACGACCTGCTTCAATGGGCCAAATATTTAACATGCACAAGGCGCGGATCTTCCATTTCTAGCTGATTCTGCAAATAGTTTGGTGGGGAAAAAGAGTCAACAAGTGCTCTTTGACTTTGATGTATCAATGGGTTTTTACAATCATAGTTTGGTTTTAAATACCTGTTAAATCATAGGTATGGTTTTTGTGTTCCGTTACACCTGTCGTCGTCATCCTCCTCCTCATCATCTTCATCTTCATCGTCACCATCAGGTCTGGTCAGAGATTGGGAAAGGATACTTGGATGGTTCCCTTGAGAAGAGCTCCAGCAGAAAGGGACATTATGAAGACGGTGGGTATTGATATATATATAAAATGGAAAGAAAAATCCTTTCCCCTTTTTCCACTGGACAAAAGATCGCTAACACCCACTAACATCTGACGTTTGTCTTTAGTGGGAAGGGTTATAATCAGCATTTATTCCTGAGACAAATGACTCTGCAGTAGTCACCAGTATTTATCCGCTCCAGCTTCGATTGGCAGTGGTGGAAACACGACACCTGGCTTACGGTAGACAGACCTTTCGCCCCTTTTGCATGATGCTATGACACGTGTTGATGTTCCGGACGTTGGCGCGTTAATAGACAGGAATATCTGTGTATAACAAGCTCCACGCCGCCGAAGGATCAGATAGGCCGGCTCTCCGGCAGCACACTGTCAAAAAAAAGAAAGTCATTCTCGTCTCCTGGCAATTGGAAAGGAGTCAGTCGCCTATTTTTAGCGGGTTTAACCACGTTTAATAAAAACCTGCATATATGCACTAATTTTCGTGTAAAAAACGGTATCAAAGTATCAAACCATAAAAATTAATTATTTGACATTTTTGAATACATGTATTGTGGAGGACAAAATTTTACTTTTTTATGAGCCAGCTACTATGAAACAATTTGATTAAATGTTTATTTAAAGGAAAGTAGTTAATGTCGTGGTTAAAAAAAAAAAGGTCCAGACCCAGGGCCAGTAAAAGGTCTGGATCTCTGTGCAACGTTTCTGTCAATTCTGGCTTCAAAAACTTCTGGCTTCAAAAACTTAGAAGAAAAAACAATGGAACCGGACAGAGTCTGATGCGAATAAGCTTATTTGTATACCAGAGAGTCAAAATACACCAATAAACTTTGAGTGGGTTTTGCAAAACCAACTGTTAAGACCTTTATTCCTGTTTTTATGTCCGAGGAGCCACATTCTTTGTGGGTTTGAGACAATCGCAGCTCGTAGTCCTGTCATCACGCGTATTGGTGTGATGTTCTAGACCCGGGGTACCCAAACCTTTTCCTGTGAGGGCCACATAACTTTTCCCTTCTCTGATGGGGGCCGGGGTCAGTTTGTAACAGAAAAAGTGTGACGATCGCAGGGGTGCCTAAACGTAAACATTTATTGTTTTCCAGAAAGCCACACATAACCAAATGTTAATAACCCTTTCTGGGATCTTCACAGAAAAAAAAGTCAGGAAATAAAAAATGTCACTATTAATGAAATAAGTAACACTATTTAGGAAATAAATAATAACAAAATAACCCTCTCTGGGTTCTTCACAGAAAAAATAAAGTCGGGAAATATATAATAACACTATTTATGAAATAAATAATAACCAAATAACCCTCTCTGGGTTCTTCACAGAAAAAATAAAGTCAGGAAATATATAATAACACTATTTATGAAATAAATAATGACCAAATAACCCTCTCTGGGTTCTTCACAGAAAAAAAGTCCATTGAACATTAACTTTCTGTTGTGCTGTGCACAATCTTAACAGGTAAAAGTTTAGCTTAGTTGTCAGAGCAGAATCTCTTACTCAAATGACTCATATGAGCAGTCTCTCAAAGTTCTTGTGTTCCTTCCTTATAATCCTTTTGTAGGTTCCAGTAGGCTTGTAGACACCGCTGTTTGCAGCTCTCCTCAACTTCCCTGTGAAAACCACAAAGCAAGCAGGCTGAGAAACCGAACTAAGTGATACAGCACCTACACAGCACAATACATTTCACTACCAGTATGGTTGTGGAGATGGATTTTATCCCAGTAGATTTTATTATGATTAAATTTGTTTATACTCAGAATGACTCATTCAAGTCAGAAAAGTGAGCTTCCTATGTATGTTCATCAGTGTGAACTGTGGGCCTGCATCTGGCTGGTGAGAAGTTGAATATCAGGTTCCATTCTAGTCACAGCCAGTCTCAAACACTGATGCAGATGTTCATCTGTCAATCTTGATCTCATCTGAGTTTTCAGGTGTTTCATGTGTGAAAAGGTTTGATCGCAGATATACGTGCTGCCAAAAAGTGTAAACATCTTCATTGCGTGTTTTTTTTTTTATGTTAGGGTACGTGTCGTTTGGGAGGGCGGCATAGAAGTCAATGAGACTGTTGGGCTTGAATGCGTCTTTCAGGACATCACAGTTCTTTAACTCGGCCAACTCAAACTGATAAGAAGGCTGGGCTTCATCGGTGTCGGCAAGAAAGGGGTTCTGGAAAAGACGGATTTCTTTTGCATTAACATGTAGTTGCCGGAATCGCACACGGAACTCCGCCTTCAGCATTTCCAGTGCTTCCACACACTTTTCAACTGGGAACGGGACCGCTGGGTTCTCTACAGAGAGGTTTTGGGTAGCAGGGAGATGGATGAAGTTGAGCTTTTTCACTTTCACTCCAAAAGCAGCGCAAGTTTCACCTCAAATGCTTTTATGTGAGAATACATGTCGCAAATGAGTTTCCCCTGGCCTTGTAGCTGCAAGTTAAGGCTGTTCAGCATTTCTGTCACGTCTATTAAAAATGCGAGGTGCCATTTCCATTCTGGGTCGATCAGCTCTGGGACCGCTTTGTCTTTTGAATGAAGAAATGCGTTAATTTCGGGTAGCAGCTCGTAAAAACGCCTCAAAACT
The DNA here is from genome assembly GCF_960531495.2 of Zeus faber. Classification (NCBI taxonomy): domain Eukaryota; kingdom Metazoa; phylum Chordata; class Actinopteri; order Zeiformes; family Zeidae; genus Zeus; species Zeus faber. Next base: position 45,197,208 of record NC_137189.1, read on the forward strand.
CTGCCCCGGCTCAACCATCGGACCTCTGTGTAGTACAGCACATGGCCGTGCGCAGACTCCAGTTCAGACAGGAGTTGTTGGAACTGTCTGTGTTTAAGTCCCTTTGCTCTGATGAAGTTTATAAATGACACCACAACCTTCATGACAGAATCCCACTTCAACACTTTGCAGCACAGTGCTTGCTGGTGAATTAGGCAGTGGACTTGTAGCAGGGTGGTGAGACCCCGTTCTTCCATTTCCCAGTTCATGCGTCCTATTAGACCCTGAGACGTGCCCACCATACTAGGAGCCCCGTCAGTCGTGATGCTGGCAAGCTTTGACCAGTCTAGGTCCAACTCTTCCATGGTTTGGCATACTTTGCCGAAAATATCCTCCCCTGTTGTAGTCCCTTTGAGACTTCAAATTCTTTCGTCTTCTGCTGCAGCTGGGCATATACATTACCCCCGATTTCTTCAATGCGTCTGGTGATTGTACTCGCCGACAGACTCACGGCATTAAAGACATCTTTCTTCTCGGGACACACCTCTTCCGCGACAGCATTCAAACATTTCCATCAGTGAAAGGTTTACCGCTGCATGCTATCAGTTGAGCAACCCGAAAGCTGGCCTGAATGGATGCCTGGTTCAGCTGAGCTTGGCGTACAAATGTATTCTGCTGAGCTAACAGTCCACTTTTTAGCTTTGAGAGTTTGTCTGCTCACATTTGGCCTTGCAAGTTATCATGTCTTTGTGACGGGATTCATAGTGCTGGCCACCGCCTCTTGACAGATGAGACAAACAGCCTTTTTTTTGCATTGAACAAAAAAAAATAATCGTTTGACCACTGCAAGTTAAATACCCTGCATTCTGAATCAATTTTTCTCTTACCTAACCTTTTCGCAATTATTCCGTTGTATTTGACAGGGGCTAGTCTAGGATTCGCGTGGCCAGACTGAAAAAAAAATCATAATGCGTCTCTGGTATTGTTCAGGGGGCCGGGCCAAATGTGGAGGCGGGCTGTATCCGGCCCGCGGGCCTTAGTTTGGGGACCACTGTTCTAGACAGCCAATCAGAGCCTTTATTGTTACGTGGTATCCTCCCCTTTCTTGGATGAGGCCCTCCTCTATGATCGCTGGAACGCCTGGGCACATGGCCTTGGATCCGTTCAGCTGCATTTGGTCCTCCTGTTTTGTGGAAGACTTTGGTTCCCTCTTCTGGTTTTATAATGTACATTTTTTAAAGTTTTTTCTTATACATTTATCTTGAGTTTTGGTGGTTTAGTATAACATGTATTAGGGTATTTTCATGTGGGTTTACTAGTTAGTATATCATGTAATAGGTTCTTTTCATGTGGGGTTACTAATTAACCGCAACATTTACTGTATAATTTCTTTTGCACGGTCAAATGCAATTTCATTTTCATATCATATGACATGATTCACATCATGTGACACATTTTTTAATTTACAATTGATTTTTTTTTGCCAAATAATGGATGAAATTTTCCATTGTCCATCGTATAACGTCTTCATATCGACTTAACCAAACTGAGCAATCAAACCACATCCTCTTTGGATATACTGAATGATTCCCTCATCAGTTACTATAGAGTAGAATATAGATGTAGAATAGACATCTTTTTTTTACTTTACTTTACTTGTTTGGTTTACTTTACGCCTTGTTTTTCCCTGCGTGTTCAGCTCTGTCAGAAATGGAGTCCGAGCTTCTGTCTGTAGTCAAAGAGAGGAAGAGCCTGAGGGACCAGAGCGTGTTTGTGGACACTTTGCTTCAGTCCAACCTCACAGAGAGACAGGTGAGTGTGGGCCATCTCACTGTGTGTGTGTGTGTGTGTGTGTGTGTGTGTGTGTGTGTGTGTGTGTGTGTGTGTGTGTGTGTGTGTGTGTGTGTGTGTGTGTGTGTGTGTGTGTGTGTGTGTGTGTGTGTGTGTGTGTGTGTGTTTGTTCAAAAATGTTTAGTACTGGAAATAGCCCCCTTTGTGCTGAAGTGCTTGAAACAAAGTTCTTACCAGGCCCCTCAGGTGCATGAATTTTGTCCTCAGAAGTGTAAGTACTAGAATACCTTGAAAATAGCACCTTTTCTGCTGAAGTGCTTGGAAATCGTTGAAAAGAATGCGATAATTGAAAATCTCCAATATTTGCCCCGATTTTGTTATTCAAATCGTAACTCAGCAAAAACATTTACAGAATCGCTTTTACAACAGATTATTCCAGGCAAATGTTCATTTAATCCAGCATGGTTGGAAATACACTTTAACAGTAGAGTACAATGAGTTGTTTTATATATATGCTAATATGAATAATAGACAATGAGACTAAGATGATATTGTCTTTTAATTAATAAAGGTCACATAGATCAAACTGTTTTGCGTGAAGTCCTTGAAAATGAAAAAAATTGTGCTTAAAAAGTACTTGAAAGCCACAACTGGTGAGTAGGCAACACCCAGTGTCTCCAAAATTAGACATAATTGTTGGTCAAAGATTATTATTATTAATCTTTATTTTATTAATATTTAATTAAATAAGACCAGATACAGTAAAAGAGAGCAGCCGCACCCCTACTACATCCCTCTGTTTTTGGGATTAATTTTTAATTGTATATCTGTCACAATTTAATTTTTTATTTTTTATCTTAATTTGGTTTGATTTTTCTAGATCATGGAGGATAGTATGGTTTTTACGCTGGCCGGTTGCATCATCACAGCTAACCGTAAGTAATGCTCTAAATCTTGTGAGAGGATCTATTATGCTGCCTTTCATCAAGTTAATATATGGTCTCTCAGGTCCCCAAAACATGTTTTTAAAGTTTTTTGCTGAAAATACCACTCAGATTATGCATTTAAGCCATTCTAACATGCGTCCAATCCACTGAAAACGGGCTGTTTCAGTGGGAGGCCTCTAGTTCTGTAAACCACTGGGGATTGAGCACAAGTTTCGGGTTCTGTGAACCAATGGGGTTTGAGCTTTAATCCAGGAACCGGATTACAAGTTTACTCGGTAAACCTGGTAGACCCGTTTCCAGGTCATTCTGAAACAGGGCTTTCTCTCTTTCTTTCTTCCTTTGGTTCGGTTCAGTTCGGTTCGATATTGGAGGAACAAGGCAGCGGTGCAGAGCACACTCAGACACAGCTGTTAACGGGGGTGGGGTTTATTTTGGCCCTCCACTCCTTCAAACTTTGTTGCAAGATTTTAGAAAGCAGCTTCCAAAATTGGAAACGGAAAAAAAACCCCAAAAAACGCCTAAATAAGCGAAATGTTTTAACCGAACCTCCACGCTGCTGCCAGTGAGACCTGGTGCTCCGTCCCGGGCGCATTTGCAAAGGCAGAAAATTACATATTTTATGTCCTTTGGCTTGCCAGTTCCATCCAGTTTAAAACCAAAATAATCCTATATAGGGGATTTTGTATTGTTTTTCGCAACGAGCTCTTTCTTTATTGCATTCGCTGAAAATCGTGTGCGCACGCCGCATACGATGCCGATTCTGTGCTTCCGGGCCCGAGCACCTAGGGAGAAGGTCGAGCACCCGTGGGGAAAATTGCAGAGAGAGGGGGAGACAGGGGCCAATGGAGAGGCGGTTCGATCTGATCCTGCCCCACCCCCCCTTGGCGAATATATCGACAATCGCCGATTGTTGGGTTGACAGTGGAGGAGACTTTTGCCATATCGCCCAACCTATAGTTGGGCCTTTACCTATAGTTGTGACGTCTTGGCAGTGTGCATCTGGGCCGTCCACTTCCTGTCCACATCTCCAGAGGTTCAGGAGAAGTTGTACCAGGAGCTGGATGAGGTTCTCGGGTCCGATCCGGTCTCCTTTGACAAGATACCGAAGCTCAGGTACAATCCCCTCTTTTTTTCCTTGCACTTAATTCCACTGAGGTATTTTATATATAAAAAAAGATAGTTAAAGAAATCAGATTAAAAAAAAAAAACACTATTCGAATGCTGAAATTGTCTTACAATTGTGTATTAAGTAATAAATAACTGATTATAAATTTTTTGGTTAACATTAGTGAATCAATTTACATGTGATGAACAATAAATTTCAATATAAGTTCATCCAGTTTCTTGCAGTGTAAACGCACATTAGAGAGAAATATTCCCAGTAACTTTGCGAAGTTAGTCTAAAAGACTATCGGTATTGTCATTTTTGTATTGTTGATGCCTAACCTAATAATAATAATAGTTATAATAATTACAGTTTTCCGAGTTCCCATGAAACGCACTCACTTTCTGTCGAGCCAAATTACAATTTTCCGAGTTCCCATGGAATGCAGCTTCAGTTCCTGCTGTCTCTCGTCTCGAGCCGACACAGATCCTGCGCGAAGCAACCAATACATACCAACGGAGTCTAGACCGCAGTGCACGTATACAACTATACACGAAAGAAAAAAATCAATAGAAGCTACGATAAGATATAGTTTTACTTGGATTCGTCGTTTTTGCATGTTTTATGCTGATGGAATAAAGAAGGAGTCTTGTGCGTCATAATTTGTATTTGTATCCGATCTAAATCTCGAGTAATAATATAGATGGATAGATAGGTACTTTTTTTTTTTTTTTTTTTCCGAAGAAAAGTCATTTAAATTATGACAACATGGTGACCCTCAAGCTAGATTGTTGACATTCGAAGAGATTTTGGCAGATGCACTGTGGACTTGATAATTCCCCAAAGAGCTCCTGCCACTGTCCTCCTCTTTAATGGGGGATGAGACAGTCACGTGGAGGTCGATCAGCCCGGTGTCTCCGTGCCAGGTACTGCCAGCAGGTTCTCAATGAGACGGTGAGAACGGCCAAGCTGACCCCAGTAGCGGCACGGCTACAGGAAGTGGAGGGGAAAGTCGATCAGCACGTCATCCCCAAAGAGGTATCCATTTTCCAGTCCTCTTTCATGCTCCGTTATTCTCTTGCTCTGGGAAACGGGAAATTAAAGTTGAACGAAAAATTAAAACGAAGGGGTCTTTTAAAAGCCTATTCAACCTCCAAAATAAGAAGTGGGTTTGTATTATAGGTTCTGTATTACTAATCCTGCTAAAATGTGATCCGATTGGATACACCGCAAGTCTTTGAGTCATCAGGGTAAAGCCGGGATCACATCGAATGCTTATCCGCATCCGACGTTAGTGCTAACAGATTTACTTGAAAATTTTCTTTATTTATTTAGTATCGTTTGAGTTTGGCGTCTTGGGCTCTACTGCTCGACACTGCTGGCAAGGTGTACCGTGCATGTGGCGTCGTCGAGTTGTCGGACAGAACTAGCTTCAGCAAGCTATGCCTCTTTTCAGTCATTATTTTGAGATACGTAATTTATTTATTTCGTTTTAAGCCCAGTCACAATAAATTAAAAAACTTGACCGGCCTAACTTCCGGTTGTACTGTCGGACCAAAACTAGAAAAATGTACGTACTGTACTGAACGTACTGTATCTCGGTGCCTCGATCAGACGCGGAAATTCCACACTGCAGCACGTCACAGCGTTTTCGCTTGCAGATTCCGACTCTCCACAGGAATGAATGGGCTTCCAGTTTGTTCTTGTCGTTTGTCGTTTTAGGCGTGAAGCGAGTTCTAAAGCTAATAATTCGATTTTGTTTTCCCGAATGAAGCAGATCTCTAATGTTTTGCTGTGAATGTGTAAAAGTCCAGAACTCTAGAACTTCCTTAATATCTTAACTTTAGTATTTGTTGTAATTATATATATTTTTATGCATTAAGTCTTCATTTATTTCCAGAATTATAAACAAAATTACAACATGGCAGCCATTTTACATGCAGTGAGAAGAAAATAATATACTGTAAAGAATATACTATAGAATATACAGTATATGAAAATATATTTTATTCTACTGAGTGGTAGAAGTAAAGAAAAATATCTGACACATCCTTTGTTTTAAGTTAATCTTTGCAAAGTGGCTCCTTACTGGAGGTCAGCCACCACTTCCAGAGACTGCTCCACAAACACTGGTACCCAGGGCTCATGTGTTTGGGGTTTTGGGGATGGGAGGCAGCGGACCAAACACTGTGAGGCATATGACGCAAACTTTCGAACCTTAAGCGCATTTTTTTACGTCCATAATTAGTACAAGTGTTTTCAGTGCATATTATTATATTATCTGTTCAAAATTATATAGTTATGTTTACAATAATATGTTGAGGGGGGCAACTCTCTGTTTTTCCCAGGAAGGGTGGGTCTGCCCCTGATGGTGATTCACGTCTGAAGATACCACCCAAAGTCGGTGGTAATTGAATAATGCGTTCACGATATAGTGGTGTTTTGAGTGGCCGCAAGGTAGAGCTATTGGTGCCGTGCTCCAGTATGTCATACACATGCTTGTGGAGAAGCTGTGTACCAAGTTTCATCTGATTAAAGACAACAGATATGTAGAAATATCATGTTAAATTGTTACTGTAGCGCACCCTCTGGGTAGAATTCCATCAAACGTTAGACACTTGTTCAAAATTTACAAAAGTGGTTGCAATCCAATTTTGCATTGAAGACTTATGTCCTATGAAGTGCATCAGTCCAAGCCTTTAAAATTGTGATAACCAATTACAGACAAACATGAAGTGCTATCAAAAAACAAACTCATAAGTCTTGTTTGCGGTCATCTAAATATGGTCTGTACAAAATTTGGTGAACATTCGATGAAATATGTTTTGTAATATGGTATGTTTTAATTTTGCCAAAAGAGGCAAAAATGTGTCAAGCAGAAAGTCCAAAATGCCGGACTTTATAGGCACAAATGGGCCGACTACAGTCGAATTGGTTTCATCCAAGGAACCCACTGTTCAAAAATGTTTCTTCTACGCCTCACGGGTCATGAGTTATTGGCCAAAACTTAAAATGCTTAATAACTGACCACATGGTGGAGCTATTAAAGCACGTTGAGCACATCTCCATGGGGCACCTGTGTGCCAGGTGTGATAACTTCAGCGTGTATAGTATTTGACATATTAATGAATATATGTTCTCTCAAATAGAAGGCCATTCAAAAAATTATTACAGAGAAATATTCATATTCAAGATTCAAGAGGTTTATTCGTCACATATACACACACACACACATACTTTCATACATATATGCAGTGAAATGTCATTGCAACATATTGTGCATAATGACCGGTTGGTCATTATGTATGTTATAGACTGAACACAATAGCTACCTAAAAATTTCTACTTGACTAACTAACTACTTCCTACAACGTAATGCAGTAAGTAAGTCGAATAATATAGAATAAAATAAGAACTCAAAGGTAATGCAGTGTGGGGGTAAAAAATATAAATATAGGGAATAGACTTATGTATATGGGATAGGCTATTATGTACAGTATATACAGATATGAGCATTAAAGTGGCATGTGAATAAAGTGAGGTAGTGTGTGTAGAGATACACAGTACAGTGTACAACAGCACGGCTCAGCAATACAGTAATACCGAACAGAACATCAATACAGCACAGTATGCAGTAACCCATATCTCAATAACTGTAACAGATATCAAAAAGAAAAGTAATAGCCCCCATGAGACAAGGCTTTACATGTGAAAATTTGAATGATTTGTCTATCTGCAAAAATTTGAGTAGGAGAGCAGAAGAATTAAAAAGTTCAAAAAGCAAAGATAATAAGTTTGATTGCGTGCACAAATCAAACAATTATGTACTTATCCTGGCATCTAATCCCAATCATAAGCGTTATACAAAAAAAATGGTAGAACTTGAATAATGGCGTGCCAATAAACGGAAAGACTGACTATATAGTCACTAATGTATTTTTATACTGTGTTTCAGACGTTGGTTATCTATGCCCTTGGAGTGGTCTTACAAGACGCCGACACCTGGAGCACCCCCTACAGGTAGCCATTTTATGACTTTAGAGCAGTTTTTATTTGTTGATATAATATATGACAATATGAATTGAACATTCGCACATACAAGGAACTCAACTTGGTCCATTACTGCCTTAAAGGGTTAAATAAGAATGCCGTAATAATAATGAAGCACTATCTGATATGTACCTTTTGCTTCAGTGTCGACCATGTGTGGCCATTGAACTGAAAGTCATCAAATATTCCGATGTATCTAATTTCCGTTTGTCGCCTGGATGGGGGTGCTCTCGTTTCCGGACACTCTTCCCTACGCGCGCTCAGATTTGACCCGGATCGATTCGAGGAGGAAGCCGCCAGCAAGAGCTTCTCTCTGCTGGGTTTCTCCGGGAACCAGGCGTGCCCTGAGCTGAGGTAGGTTGGGCGGCGGCTCATCCTTAAAAGGATGCAGGAGAGCGGTGTCTAAATGTTGCTGTGCCTCCTGAACTAATTTGTTGGAAATTCCTCACAGATTCATATATATATATGTTATATTTTTATTTTAAATAAAATGTCATTTCAAATCTTGTAATTTTCTTATTGTTTACTCTTTATCTATCTATCTACCTACCTACCTTCCACTTCCCCCCTCCCTCCCTCCTACAGTCATGTCACGCCAAATCTATCAATATTGATATTTTGTTTAATGCCGAGGATGCTCTGAGGGGGATGACATTCAGGCCATCTATCTTGAATAAAAAAATGCGTATTAAAGTAATTTGATTCCTAATTACACCTGATGGCACACTTTCTACCATGGGAAACTTTGAGAGTACATTCTTGCTATTTTTTTTGTGTTATTTCTACTATATTACTTATACTTGTGTGATATTCCAATCTCAAAATTTCCACTTGATCTGACTTAAAGCAGCACTATCTAACGTTTGGTATTTGGGATTTGGCGCCCCTACAGTTTCTGGGTGTAATTACACTTTTACGGCATTGTCGTAAAACTCGTTCCGAGTCATTTATTTTACCGGTCAAGTTTGAACCTTATCGGTCACGTTTCAGTAACCGTCTATGTTACAAATTTAATGTTACAGTGGCCCTTGCACGGACCTCACTGTTTCAGCGAGCACTCAGTCCATGGCTCCGCCGGAGGCCCTCTTCCCGTTGAGAGAGGGCACACCGGTGGTCCCCTGCTACCGGTGTAGGTACCAGAGGTGCTCAGCCTGGTAGATGGGCTTGCACGTGCGACTCAGAGGGTGTAACAAACCCCCGTGGTGCAATGAAAGTGAGGGCCGGTGCACGCCGGCTCGGTTGCGGGTGCCCGGCTGCGTCACTGGCCCGTCTCATCCGCACTGTCGGGAAGGTTGAGCAGCTTTGTTTTGTATGAGCATTATTACCGGACGCTTTGGTGAAAGAAGTGCCAGTCTCCATATTACAAGTCAGTGTACGATCAACATGATTTTGAAGCTGTTATTCTAATGTAGGCAAGTTACATAGTGTTGCTTTAACCTCTACCTCCGTGTGACTGACATTCCTTTGGCAGGTTTGCTTACACCGTGGCCGCGGTTCTGCTCAGCACATTGGTGCGGCGGCTGAAGCTCCAGCAGCCGAAGGGACAGGTGATGGAGGTCAGAGCAGAGCTGGTTTCAACACCCAAAGATGACACCTGGATCACCGTCAGCAAAAGAAGTTAGATCTATAGGGAGCCTGACTTCAACACAAGCAATACATTCTGCCTTTTTAGGGAGGGGGTTGGGGGACAATGTTCAGAAACTGTAAAATACAGATGAACCTTTCCAGAAAGTGCCATTAATGTCCCCGTAATTTTCTTAACCAAAGGCTTTGGTTGCACATTATCGTCAAAAGTGGATATTGCATATGCCAAGTGCTGCTGTGGCAAATGTATAAACTTGGAAATTAATAATAAACTGTAGACTCTGGAGGTGATGTTTTGTCATTAAAACACTTTTAAGCATATTCAGTTAACTGTGTTTACAGACTGTACGTTTCTTAGTAGCCAAGCTCACTCGTGACCATGAAGGCTGTTTGTTGAGGCTCATGATTGCATCGATTGAACCATTACAGGGGTTTTTTTCCCAGCATATTAACCTCATCAGCATAATTTTTAGCTTAGCCTGTGTCGGCCATCTTGTTTTGACAATTGTACAAAAATACAAAAATTGATCCTCTGCACAGGATAAATTATTATAATAAGTATTGTTATGGATATATGGGTACAAATTATGAATATAAATTCCTATATATTACTATCATTCATGTTTAAAATTCATCAATTTAAGTCACAGAGGACCAGATATTAACATGGTGACCACTCAACCTGTATGAGAGTGCTTTCTGCGACAGCTTTTGCTGTAGCTTCGCTTGAAGCCAGCATTATACATAAATTATATAACATGGAAAGTCGACAGGTTTTTTGTAAACTTTGCAGCCCACTTTGCGGTCCAAATTGTAAAATCTTTGAAAATAAAGAATTGTACTTGATAATATTCGATTTGTGTGTCGATATATTTGTCACCCAGTGGCACCCAGTGATTGAAAGTAACAAAGTACAAGTACTTCGTACCCATACAAGTATATTTCTCAAGTATCTGCATCAGGGCCGTTTCTTGCTGTATGTGCATTATGGTATTGCATAGGGCCCTCAAAGGCACCAGGGGGGGCCCAAGCTGCCATTTTAGAAAAAAACACTTATTACAGCCATCAAAGATCCACATGGTAGGATAACATACACCCCACAAGACGTTAATAACATATTTAGAGACTTTTATAATAAGCTATATCACTCAGATAATGAAACAAATATATCAAACATTAACTCATTCCTTGATGATATTGACCTCCCTAAACTTTCCACAGAGCAGGCTACCACATTCGATCAACCACTTACTCTAGAAGAACTTAGGAAAGCTCCCTTCTTTATGCCCAACAATAAATCACCCAGGTCAGATGGCTACCCAGTGGAATTCTATAAATAATTGGACATATCTCTTTTCAACCCTCAACAAATTTGGCATTGGGGAGTCACTCATTCAATGGATCAGACAACTCCCCATCTGCTTCTGTCATCACCAATGGTTACGCTTCACAGCGTTTCACTCTACAATGTCCGCTCTCCCCCTTACTATTTGCCATCTTTATTGAACCTCTCGCGACGGCCATCCATCAAAACAGTAATATTGTTGGCATACAAACAGGAAATTCTGTTCAAAAAATCAGTTTGTATGCAAACGATATCTTGTTGTGCCTACGGAACCCAATATCATCCCTACCGGAAGTGTGCAATCTTATATCTAAATTCTCAGCTATCTCAGACTATTCAATAAATTGGACTAAAACCACGGTCTTACCACTCATTGGGGGGGACTGCAATGCTGTAACCCAGAAACTTCCCTTAACCACCACAACGGGCAACATTAGATACCTTGGTATTGATATCTTCACCAATCTGTCGGATTTGTTTAACCTTAACTTTACTCCATTGCTCAAATCCACTGAAGAAGACCTCATTCGATGGAACAACCTACCCATCTCGCAAATTGGTAAGATAGCAGCAGTGAAAATGAATATACTACCAAAAATAAACAATATATTTTCAATGCCCCCAGTGCAACCAAGAGCACATTGGTTTAATACTCTAGACTCAATACTCAATCAATTTTATTGGAAATACAAGAAACCGAGAATTAAACTAGCAACACTACAGAAAAACAAAGACTGTGGAGGCCTAGCAGCCCCAAACTTCAGATACCATACCAGGGAATTTATATCAATTTATAATTAAATGGTTACAACCAGAGTAACAATTGGGCCATGGATGTCGAGATATTGAACAAACAGAATGTCAGGAGTTATCAATATTACATTTACATTTAGTCATTTAGCAGACGCTTTTATCCAAAGCGACTTACAAGGGAGAATAACATTCAAGCTACATTGCGACAGAGATTAGTGTAACAACAACATTCGTGTAACAATAAATACTGCAAGGTGGTGCTAAGTAATTGTAGGTTAGGACAGGGGGTTCTCACTGAAGAGCTGGGTCTTCAAGTGCTTCTTAAAGACAGAGAGGGAGGTCCCCGCTCTGGTCATTTTTGGCAGCTCGTTCCACCAACGTGGAACTACAAATGAGAATAGCCTGGATTGCCGTGGCTGTACGGCCGGCAGAGCCAGGCGACGCTCATTTGACGAGCGCAGCATCCGGGGGGCAACATGTGCTCTTACAAGAGCATTTAAGTAGGCGGGAGCATTCCCAGCAATCACTCTGTAGGCCAGCATAAGAGACTTGAACTTGATGCGGGCGGCTACAGGTAACCAGTGGAGCTCGATGAGCAGCGGAGTGACATGTGCCCTCTTTGGCTGGTTGAACACCAATCGCGCCGCCGCATTCTGTATCATCTGTAGTGGCTTCACCGCACAGGCCGGCAAGCCTGTTAAAAGGGCGTTGCAGTAGTCGAGACGGGACATCACCAAGGTTTGTACCAGCAGTTGAGTGGCATATTGGGTCAGGTACGGCCTGACTTTTCGGATGTTGAGTAGTGCGAAGCGGCAGGACCGGGAGACGGCGGCAACATGGTCCGAGAATGTCAGTTGGTCATCAATAATGACACCAAGATTCCTTGCAGCCTTGGTAGGAACAAGAGATAGAGAGTCGATTTTAATATCAATGTTGTGATAAATACCTTGTTTGGCTGGGAAGACCAGCAGTTCCGTTTTCGCCAGATTTAGTTGAAGATGATATCCTTCATCCATGTGGATATGTCAGCGAGACAATCCGAGATCCGCGTCAAGACAGTAGGGTCGTCGGGCGGGAAGGACAGATAGAGTTGAGTATCATCCGCATAGCAGTGATACGAAAAGCCATGTGAGCGGATGATCGGGCCCAGTGAGGTGGTGTATATGGCAAAGAGGGGTCCTAGCACCGAGCCTTGGGGCACTTCTTTGGTGAGGTTGTGAGGCACAGACAGCTGGCTTCGCCATGTCACACTGAACGAGCGCCCAGTAAGGTAAGATTTGAACCAGGAAAGTGAACTGCCCGTTATGCCCATACTTGAGAGTATGGACAGGAGTATGCAATGATTGACAGTGTCAACCCTCCACCCTCCCTCAGAAGCTGGCCTTTTTCACCTAGGACTGGAGACGAGGGCGTGGCTATATGACACTGAGTTGGCCATCTGATGATATACGAAAGAAGAAGAAGACAGTGTCAAAAGCAGCTGATAAGTCTAGCAGAATGAGAACAGAGGATTTGGCAGCAGCTCTAGCAGTTATCTGATCTCCCATTCCTTACTGAATCAATAAGGAAACATAGCTGCTTTAAAAACCCATTCATCGCAAGGGGTCTGTCAGCCTGGTGGAGATTCCTCAAACTCAGTGGTCACACTCTATCTCCAAACAAACTCACACCAATCAGTCACAACCCACATTTTCTGGTTAAAAACAGACCAATATTCTTCAGGTCTTGGAAAAGACAAGGAATTCTCATCTGGAACACATCCTTCCCAACCTTAACCCAAAGGTATAATATCGGTGGCCACGGCTTCCTTCAATTCCTACAACCACCTCCGATGATTGAACATTTTACTCATATCGGTAATTTAATAAATCCCTATTCCAGAATATACAAACTTTTATTAAAAACAGATGACACTTTATCTTTACCTACAATGGAATGGGAGAGAGATCTTGTTGTTCCTGCCGATATCGACCTGTGGAAGCTTATTTGCAACAACACCTTTTCTATGACCGGCAACTCAAAACACAACTCATCCTATACAAGATTCTGAAAAGAGCTCATATCACGCAACACAAAATGTTCAAAATGTGTTTTGGGGATAAAGACGTTTGCTCTCACTGTTCCCTTAATACCAGAGACGACTACTTTCATGCCTTTTGGCTCTGCCCACCTATCCTTGCATTCTGGACCAACATCACCAAGAAGCTATCAACCGTTCTGGGTCGCAGCATTCCAGTCTCCCCGTCTATATGTCTTCTTGGTGACCTCTCCTCCGCCTACCCACCGCTTAAACACCACCAAACCATTTTGATCGCCTTCACAATTGCCAAGATTGCCCCCTGCCCCCGGCCTTTTGCTCGCTTTGTTGCTTGCTGTAATTGCTGTTCCAGTTGTCCTTGACCTGATTAACTCTGTTTTTCAATACATGTTGTTGTCCAGTGTTTATGTTTCCGTGTAAACGTTGTTTTCGTCTATGTTTAATTGTCTCACCCGTGGTGAATCGCCCCCTCTTGAAGTAGTGATTAGTTGTTTATAGACCAAAACATGGTAAAATAGTTCTCCAAAGAGGGGGGTTGGTGGCAGTTCTGTATAACAACAAAGCTGTGCTCTTGTCCTACAGGTCGTCCACAGGACAGAGTTATTGCAGCAGTTCTTATGATTTTAGAATCAATAAAGAGTTGCATTGCAGGTTGAGAACTTGAACTCAATGTTAAAATGTTATCTTCGTCTTTTTTTGGTCTTTTCGTGGTGCCTGAACCGTCGGGCATTGTAGTAATTCTACAAAGCTGAGACTCTTGTGAATCCAAAGAGCCCAAATGCTTTCATGTTCCATGAACTATGACCTCAATGTTATAATTTTTCAGGAAACAGTGTTTGTCATCCAATTGTCAAGATCGCACAAATCTCCAGTTTTGAAAAGTTATTGATATTGCATCACATCATTTTTCTAAAGTGTTTTTCAAGGCCATAGGGTCTTCAGATGGTATTCTGGGGGGATCGTTGACCGGTTGAGTGGTCAAAATATGGCTAGAAAGTGTAAAGTACCAAAGCTGTGTTATTAATGGTATCAACCCACAACTTGATGCAGCAACTAATCACACATAATTGAGCACGGGAAGGGCACGGGTATAATGTTCAAAGCCCCTTTACACTCAAAATATTAATACTTTTATCAGGCACGATCACAAATTATATTATTAATTATATGATGTTTATTATTATAATTGATAGAAAGGATTGATGTACAGTGTCAAGCTACATCTCAAATGATTCATTAGGGTCTCAGCTTTTTGACGGTGTAAGGCAGGGGTTTCAAACCACAGGTCCAGGAGCCACATCCGGCCCCGTGAGACAATTTAATGTGGCCTTGCTGCATGGTGATAACATATTGATGAATCCGGTCGGCGAATATTTTTTTCAAATCACAACGCTTCATTAATAATCTCTTATTAACTCTCTTATTCATAATCTGAATAAGAGAGCTATTTCCGACAGGATTACGAGGCAATTTAATTAACAGGCTGGTTTTCCCTTGAAGTTGAACAGGGCCTCCCTATGTGGCCCTCAGGTCGTTTGACTTCCAAAGGGCCCCCAAAAAGTCAGAAACGTCCTGATCTGCACTCAAGCATATTCCGTTTCATGGACTTTCGACTTTTGCTCCAATAGATCTCAAAGCAAATATCTATACTCTTTACTGCATTTCCAACAAAGTTGTATTCCTTTTGGTCTTTTTTTGTTTTGTTTTGTTTTTGTAATTCGGGGAATCCATACCTATTTAGATGACTGACACCACCCGTATATTTTTCGTAAACTGTAATATATGAATATACTTTTTTTCCGTTATTCTGCCTTTTTTTATTGTGTATATTGTAATTGTTATCGTTAATATATATATATATATATATATATTTACATATATATTTTTTTCCTTCTCCCTCCCTGCACAGCCACGCCCCCTCGCGATGCAGGAGTCGACAGGAGACACCTGCTGTTCCAAGCGCGACCGCCGGGGCGCTGTTGAGTCAACACCCACGCACACACGCACACACACACGCACACACACACACACACACACACACACAGCTAAAGATGTGAAAATGGCGGAGCTTCAAATGCTTCTGGAGGAAGAGATTCCGGCAGGACGCAGCGCGTTGCTCGACAGTTTTACCAATTTGGAAAGAGTCGCGGAGTACTGCGAGAGCAACTATGTCCAGGTGGGTGTCGTCCGACGCGGAGCGCTGGCTTGAAAAATGCGCATTGACACGGCTGAAGCGGGGACACGGTGGGCGAAGAGGCGACGCTAGGCTAGCTTCTGCTAACTATCCACGGCTGGGCTAGCTGCCGCTAACTCAGCTCCGGGCGCCCGGTCGTGGTAACCAGCCTCGCCTCGATCCGTTAACGGGCCCGCCGGCCACGTCCCACGGTGTCTGCGGAAGACGGGCGTAGCAGTGGCTGGCAACGCGCCCTGCTTCTTCACGCCGCTCAAAACATTTGTGACTTGCGCGTCGGTCGTCAGCTAACGCCCGAGCAGGGGCTAGCCGCGCGGCTAACGTTAGCCACGGTGCCGTCGGCTGGGGATGCTCTCTGATCGATCAGCCAAGGGATCGATAGAAGCTACTGCCCTGCGTGCCAAGCGTGTGCTATCGGGCGCGGCGTGCTGTTAGGCGCGTCGCGTTGACATACGAAGTAGCCTGGTGATTTAATCAATGCCTTTTTTTCTGGGGTTTAATATGCACCACCCAGTGTTGTACAGCTATTTGAGGGATCTGACACGGGGGGCGGTGTGGTGTGCCAGCCCACACGACTGACCCGCTGAGCGGGCTCGTCGTCGAAGCTCCCCACGCTCACACAGCGACTCAGATCCTCCGTAGAAATGGTCGTGAGGACGGCGGAAGCCGTTTATTGGGCCGAGCGCGGTTTCATCTGCAGTCTACAAAAAAACAGCCAAATATTCAAACATATACAGAATATACAGCGTGTGTTAAATGGACGGGGTGAGCCACAGAGAACTACGCATGAGCAGGGCTCAGTTACCACGATGCCATTACTGAATGATCGCGTTGTCGTTACAACAGCATTACAAGTTTGCGCAGGTTGTTCTGCGTCCGCAGTCAGTGAGGGCTGGAGATACACTTCAATTACAGATGCCAATGCCCTGACACAAGTTACTTTAGTAAAAGTACCGCTTTGGCATTTCTACTTAAGTAAAAGTATAGAATTACATGCGCTCAAATGCATTTTAATTATTACAAGTAAAATGACTTATATATATATACACACATTGTATACACTTGGGTATACATTTTTTTTTTTTACTATTCTGTAGACCAGGATAGTACTTTCTCATACCCTATAGGATATAATTTTGATATATAGGTAATATAAATCCAGATTTATTTTTTTAACGAAAGTAACGTTTTGAACTGTAATACAGTATAAACTATAGATACTTTCTTTGAACTGCATTGTATTAAAAGTTGAAAGCCCCCAAACTGGAATATACTTGTGTAAGATACTTGAAAAATGTACTTAAATACACTAAGTACCTTAACAAAATAGTTAATAATAATACTTTACTTCCAACATTGATATAAGTTATTTTGTTTATTCTGCTTTGTTTCTACATTTTTTACCAACATGGGTACGCCTGTTCATATTTTCATCCGTTTTCTGTGAACGACAAATGAGTCTGTAATTGACATGTCATTAAATTACTTTGGATTGGTGATACACTGTATAATACTTGAAGATTTTCCTAGGACAGGAACCCCTGTGTTGTCTTTCAAGGAAGTCTTTAAAATTGTTTTCACTCTCGGTGGGAAGCAGCTTTGACTCAGTGTGAAACTGGATTCTGACGTCGTTGATGGGTAAGGCTGATCTGGTCTGACAGGTTGCTGAGTGATTTAGGCAGTTCCATTAAGGCGTTCAGGGCTGGTTGGCTGGCTCTTATTTCTTCTCGCCCGGCAAGACTTTCCAGAATGGTGTCCGTGGCCGATAGCGTTACCACGGAAATCAGTCATAATATCTTTGGACGGCGGAAAGCGACGAGTTGTGTCGCTCACTTGCGTCGCAGTTCTGACCCCTCCCCATCTGCTCACCGCACGCCCTGGGCTCTTTTTCACGTAGTGTTGTATAGTTTTGTGAGCTTAGTTTTAATGAATGTTCTGTGGTAACTAACTTATGAAGTTAGTATTTTTTTCTGGTGTGTCGTAAGAAAGCCATAATAAGCGGCGAGGCGTTTAGATGTAGGGTTACATTGGAAAATGGCGGAGGCGAAAAAACTCGACCATGCAGCACGGAGATGCCTCCCTTGCGATGCTCATACCGCGGCCAAATAAAAGAGGCTGTGTTTTCAAGATTCAAGATTCAAGATTTTTATTTGTCACATACATATACATACTTCCATACATATATGCAGTGAAATGTAATAAAAAATACTAAAGAGTAAGAAAGAAACCGGAGCGCCGGCGCAGGCGACCGCTAGGGGCGGCGCCACTATCGCCACCCTATCGTGTTTATAATCGTGTTTATAAACACTATCGTGTTTATAATGATGCTATGCCAACGGATTGGTTTAACCATTAAGATGTTGTAAAGCAAATTTAACACATGGCTGCAACCGCACTGACAATAGTTTGTGTTGATAATAATGTGACAACGACTGGTGAAAGGTGTACCAATTCGGGAAACTTGAAGTCCCGTAAATCGACACAAAAGTTTTTTGTCAGTGTTTTTTCTTTGGTTCTTGTTTTTTTTCATATTAGGTAAGTTTAAATGTTGAAGAACCCACTCAATATCACAAACAACAGTTTTAGGATCACTAAATATGATCATTTTTTCGCCGAAGTGAGCTTGTTTTCGTGTTGTCCGGGCGCATTTTGTGGGTGTGGTGATAGATTTGCATCTTTGCTTTCACTGGCTATAGAGTTTTGGTTGAAACACCTCCCATAAACAAAATGCAACATGGCGTAGCAGAGATGACGCGATTTCACAGTACTATTGTCTGCCGCAACACTTCCTGCTTTGTAAAAAGATCTTTTGATAATAAAAACGATGACGTTGACGAGACAGGACTAAAATGTTGGCGGTGGGCTACCGGACATTCAAAATGCATGATATTTTCCACCAATTGTGCGTATGTTCCTCCCTCAGTTTATTTTCAAAACGAGAGTTTTTTTCTTTACTCACCCACTGTTGAATTCGGAACAACAGCACAAACGGCAATCTTACGGTTCCGCTTGGTGCACACATGCAATTCAGGATAATCTTTCGATATTCCGTGTGATGTCGAGTCAAAATGTGAAACCGTTTTGATAAAACAAGGTTACAAATGTAGGCGCTGCATCAGAAGACACGAAAAAGAAGCGCTGACATCACTTCTGGAACAATGTTTTAAATAAATAATAACATTTAAACACCAGAAGCAAGAAATGTCGCTTCTCCGTGGAGACATAATCTCACTATTGTTACGGATTATGAGAAGAGGGCGGCACAAGCTCACAATTATTGCAGGGTGTAATGGCTATAGAATAATGACACCGTTTTAAGTTTAGACTGTTTCCCTGTGAGCTACGATATCACTGCATTCGGACTGCCACCGGGGACCGACTCCCAGGAAAATGATTGATTTACGGAAGTGTGTCACAGGAAGTGCGTCAACTGATGCGCAACCGTTAGCGGAAATGGCGGACGGTGGAGAAATCTACTCCAGGTAGATCACAAACCCTTGAATATAAATACGACTCACTGAAATCAGTTGAGAAATGTAAACGTTATATTGTTGTTGTTTTTTTATCCAGAAAAAACGCAGTTCCCTCGTTTACTTGTATTTGTTTACAGGTCAGTCTTGACCGTTCCTATATGGCGGCGACCTTGGCGTATCGCAGCAACGAGTCCAAGCAGTCAATGTGGTGTCTATATATGTATATATTGTGTGTCTATGATTGCGCAACCAAAATAAATAAAATTTAACTAAAATTGTGACCATTTCAATGTACCTCTTCAATGAACATGCTTTTTTCTTCTCTCTTATTTTAAATGTGGTGTTGATCATTTACATGGAACACCCTGCGCAACCGTGAAGTGATCCGGTTGTCTTTGTGACAGCGGTGAAAAAGTTGTTGTTAAGTTATTTATCATTTGCGTTAATTCAGAACAGTGATTAAACTGTTGACCCAAACCGTGTTTGCACGTCTCTCTATATTGGATTTTAATGGACACCTGCCAGCCAATCAGAAACCAGCTTTTTTTTTATTTTTCTTTTTTTTCTGTGGCCACGGTATGAATGTCAATAGCAGGGGCCTTTTGATAATGTACGTGTGGTACGTTGCAATTTCAGGATTGAAAACTTGTAAGGTTAAAGTACTACTGTAGATGCCAATGGTTTCCTGTAATCTACAATGTCAATATCAAATGTGTCACCTGATGAGTGGAAAAGGTTGATATTTATTTTGGGTGTATTCAAGGCTGATAACCCTCTGTAGGAAAGTGGCATTTAACAGTCTGTCAAATGATAAAGTGGTAAAGAAAAATGCATTTACAGCGTAGAATCATGAAAAATTAATAGGGTAAATTAAAAACAGGGTAAGAATAAGCCAATAAAACAAAATATACAAAGACTAAAAGAAAAATTTCTAAAGGAAAAAAAAAACAAGCAAAATCCATTTAATAAAGAAGGTAAATATTACACAAATGTTCTGCTTTGGGTTATCAATCTAAACCATGAAGGATCATGACCATTCCTCAGCGAATGATTTTCTATTTCTCAAATTTCTTAATTATTGGTCTTGAGAATTCACTTATTCTGAAATCATTCTCACTGGTAGATTTACCCTCAGCCGGATGCCACAGTCACCAATGTAGTTTTGCTTGTAAAAAAATAAATAAAATAGATTCAAAAGATTAATTTGTCTTCCCAACATTTCTATTTTTAGACATTATTATTTTTTAAACACCATGTTTTCTTAGCCATTGTACATTTGTGGTCAAAAGTTGACATACACTTGTAAACATCAAGTATGTTTTGGCAGTCTTTGGTTTCCAATAATTTCTACAACTCTTATTTTTCTCTGATGGAATGATTGGAGCATATACTTCTTTGTCACAAAAACATTCATCAATATTGGTTCTTTTAGGAATTTATTATGGGTCTTCTGAAAGTGTGACAATCTGCTGGGTCAAAAATATACACACAGCAACTTGAAATATCAATTTTGGAGATGTAAAATGTTGTGTCAATCAAATTTGCGTTGTGGCACGGCCTCTTAACTTCTTGTGCGTGATTATGATTGACTACAGTTGGTGACTTCTCTGAGCCCGTTTAAATAGGGCTCGTTTGATACACTCATCGGCCACAAATGCTACGATGAGCTCAGCACGGATCTGAAAAAGCGGATCATTGACTTGAACAAGAAAGTCACTTGGAGCCATTTCCAAGCAGCTGCAGCTCCCAAGATCAACTGTGCAAACAATTGTTTGTGAGTATAAAGTGCGTGGCATAGCTGTGTCACTGCCACGATCAGGAAGGAAAGGCAAGCTATCACCTGCTGCTGAGAGAACGTTGGTCAGGAGACAACCAAGAACCACCAAAAAGCAGGTCTGAAATAGAAGCTGATGGAACACAGGTGTCAGTGTCCACAGTCAAGCGTGTTTCACATCACCATGGGCTCAGAGGCTAGAAGGAAGCCTTTGCTTCACAAGCGGCACCTTAAGGCTCGACGGAAGTTTGCCGCTGATCACATGGACAAAGAAAAAGGCCTTCTGGAGGAAAGTCCTGTGGTCAAATGAAACAAAAATTTAGCAATTTGGCCACAATGACTCGAAATATGTTTAGAGGAGACAAGGTCAAGCTTTTAACCCCAGGAACACTCTACCTACCGTCAAGCATTGTGGTGGTGGTAGTATTATACTCTCGGCCTGTTTAGCTGCCAGTGGAACTGGTGTTTTATCCAAAGTAAATGGAATAATGAAGGAGGATTACCTCCAAATTCTTCAGGAAAACCTGAAATCTTCAGCCAGGAGGTTGGCTCTTGGACACAGTTGGGAGTTCCAACAGGACAATCATCACAAACACACATCGAAAGTGGTAAAGGAATGGCTAAATCAGGCTGGAATTTAGGTTTTAGAATGGCCTTCCCAAAGTCCTGACTTAAACCCCATCGAGAACATGTGGACTGTGCTGAAGAAACACACTTGTGGCTACCAAAAGCGCCTAATTAAGGTGAAAATGGCCAAGGGACCAAATATAAGCATTGCTGTATGTATATTTTTGACCCAGCAGATTTGGTCACGTTTTCAGAAGACCCATAATGAATTCATAAAAGAACCAAAATTCATGGATTTTTCTTTTGGTGACAAAGTGTGCGCTCCAATCATTCCATCACAGAAAAACAAAAGTTGTGGAAATTAATGAAAATTCGAAACTGCCAGAACATACATGTACTTTACAAGTGTATGTAAACTGTTGACCACAACTGTATGTGTTTAACGTGTGTTTGACCCAGTTACGACTGTTACGAAATTTGCACATTCCATCAGGTTGGCTACTCGGTTTATTTAAGGTCTCACCTGATATTCGTTACAAAGGATGTTAACTGTGTAAATAATTAATACCTAATCAACATGATTACCATACTAAATCAACTCAAGATATTGTAAAATTTATAAATATATTTTATTGAATCGGAGTGCACTTTTTCTTAAAATTATTAGAAGGCACAAGCTGCGCTCCAGCTGAGCAGCTGTCCTATCATGTGAGCCTGATCAAATCACACAATGTATTTTTCATTGATGTGCAGCAGATATACTCAATGAGACAAAATGATAAGAAAATTTGATTTTTTTCGATCACATATATAAACTCTTAATGATCGGACGACAATGTAAAATATAGGTTATAGTCAATAGTTTAGTCAGGCAGGTGTGTGTATGTGTGAATAGTGAAACTCGCTAGCGGTGCCAGAAAGGTTATCCCAGTAATTTACCGGGAACTATGTGTGAAAGCGGCTTTAGATAGATGGCAGCAAATATGCAGTGTTTCCGCAGAAATGTATTATTTTTTATAAAATGTTGCGTGCATACATCCGCATAAATTGTCTTTGTGCACGCAAGTGAATGAGCTTTGTCAGCGCGCTCTATTTTTTATCCGCCAGCTGAGCAGATGCAGGCACAGCTTTATGCTCATTAAATAACAAACATTTAAAAACCAACAGACGCAGTGTTCTGGAATAGGCTCCACCTCGACTCTACAGGTGTGCCGGGCTTTGCCAGCACCACACAACCCACACAGCACACTGCAGCCTGGGACTCACCGGGGGGCAGTGCGGAGGTTCGGTTAAAATAATCACTTGATTAGGCGTTTTTTTGTGCTGCTTTCTAAAATATCACAACAAAGGATAAAGAGCGGCGGAGCAAAATAGAGAGGACCAAATTGCGTAATTATAGCCCCCTCCTGCAGGGCTGTCTGATGGTTCAGTTTAGTGTTGACCGATGAATTGTATTTTCATCATCGCAATATGAACATGCTCACACATCGAAGAAGACTCCCTGAAATGTGACTAAGAAGAATCACTTTATGAATACGATACTAAAATATTTTTATTTAAAAAATCTTTTAATCCGTCTGCGAGAACAACGCCATCCAAGATCAATTAACTAGTGGACTTGTTCTCTGTTCGACGACGCGGACACAAGCTCTCCGGTTGAAAATGCTCCAAAAGCAGGAAGTGATGCCGCGTTCATAGTAACTCGGAAACATCGGAAGTGATGCTGCGCTCAGGGGACTCGGAAAACTGTAAATGGTGGTGTTTTCCCCCGGATATTTTTTATTTATTTATTTTTTCTAATTTCAAGAGATGTTGGAGCAGGGGAAATTCACCTTTAATTCCTTATGGGTAGAATGTCTTATTTAAATGAATGTTCTGTTTAATTGGTTGGGTATTCATTTGCATTTTTTTCAATAAAAGCATGTTTTAAATAAATAATTGAATTTCTTTATTCAGTGCGCATAGGCTATTCAATGTTTTGGGTATATGTTAGCAGTGTATCTATTAAAACCGTAACACATAGGAACTGTATAGCTAATATGCACACTTCAATATTTCTTTATTGCAAGCCATATCATCATTGTAATATTGAACAATGTTATTGCAGATTTCCTCATATCATGCAGGCCTAGTTCAGTTGCAGCACGTGTGGTCAGCATTGTCATTTCCACAGTCAGGAAATGTATTCATTCACTTCATTATGTCTTAGAGCGCCAGACATGCTGTGCTTATGGGC
This sequence comes from Zeus faber, assembly GCF_960531495.2. Classification (NCBI taxonomy): domain Eukaryota; kingdom Metazoa; phylum Chordata; class Actinopteri; order Zeiformes; family Zeidae; genus Zeus; species Zeus faber. The sequence goes on from NC_137189.1 coordinate 45,221,041, forward strand.
CTAACCTCCGGCTGAGCTCTGCATTTTAAAAAGGACTGTTGCCGTCTAGTCCTTATCCGCCCCTAAGCTCGTTCCACAGCTTGCACTTTGGTATAGCTTTTTGCACTTAATGAGAGAATTTTTACATGCTTTACTGTACAGCAAGGTGGCAGAGGGTTAAGCGCTTTTTGCTTCCCAGAGTCCATGCCGGGCTTGAAGTTCCGGCCCGGTCTGCTTGGACCTGTCATGCTTTCCCTCCAGCCTCGCCGTGCATTCACGTTCGGCTACTTGAACACCCTGGATTGTCCCTACAGTGGTTTTATATTGGTTAACTAAAATTAACAAGAAAAAATGTAATGAAATAAAGAAATTTGAATGGCCTAAAAACAATTCACATGAACAATTCGGTCAAATAATATGCGTAGCAGATATATCAACCTCAATCCTGTTTTTTCTCGGATTGATTGATTTTCCAACTCTATCCCATCCCGACACTCCACACCTGTAGTTGGCTGTTCAGCAAGCTTGTCAATCAAAGGGCATCTCATGAATATAAATTAGGGCTATTGAGAGATGAGAAGATTAAAAATGGTGACAGAAAAACAATCATTAACGAGCAGTCATTTTCTTTATTGTTTATTTTTTTCCTGTTTCAGAATGCTGTGTTAAAGGTTCGTAGATATAAAAGGTTACGTCTGATTTTGGCCCGTCTTAAAATGTTAAACTAAATCTTCTCTCCCTCTGGCAGTCCCCTGACAAGCACAGGGCGCTGGAGGAGACGAAGAACTACACCACCCAGTCCCTGGCCAGCGTAGCCTACCTGATCAACACCCTGGCCAACAATGTCCTCCAGATGCTGGACATCCAGGCGTCCCAGCTCCGTCGCATGGAGTCCTCGATCAATCACATCTCCCAGGTGGGAAGAGGAGGCTCTTTGCTGTGTTTGCAAGTGGTTCATGAACATGGCAGAGATCTCCTTTGTATTTGGATGGATTTGGAACAACTTTTCAAGTCCTTACAACCCCATTTGGCGATTTTACATCAACGCATTGTCTCGATGCTAATGTGCTTGTGGCTGCATGATGAAAAACACACTCTGCGGTTTTCAGTTGGTCACATGCCACTGAACTTCAGAGAAGGCATCATGTGATGTCACATGTCTGAAGATCCTCTAAAAGTTTGAAAACTATTCAGACACACACACACACACACACACACACACACACACACAAATAGATTTACATGGGTGCTAGCATCTAATCCTCTCACGCTTGTCGCTTTGGACAAAAGCGTCTGTAAGCGAGTGTTTGAGGCAATCTTGGAAAATGTACTGAATGAATGTCCATGTCTTTAACTGGGATATATAAAAAAGGAAGGCATGAAGAGAATTTGTTGTGAAATGCCAGTACTCATAAAACCACCTTTATTTGATTTGTACACATGGATTCCTGAATCAGTATTTCTCAGATGTCTGGCACCCCATGTTGGGAATCACTGGTTTAGAGCAGGGGTTATTTAACTGGGGCTGAGACCCCACTCAACCCGGTTCAAGTTGTGTTTTAAACGCTGTAGTTGTTGACACCGCCTTTTCTCTATGGCGTGCTGCCCCCCAGACAGTGGACATCCACAAAGAGAAGGTGGCCAGGCGAGAGATCGGCATCCTCACCACCAATAAGAACACATCCCGCACACACAAGATCATCGCTCCGGCCAATCCGGAGAGGCCTGTGCGCTACATCCGCAAGCCCATCGACTACAACCTGCTGGATGACATGGGACACGGAGTCAAGGTAGGTTGCATCATCTGTGTCCCTTCGGGATTAAATCTATAATTATATCCATTGGCATGGTTTGTACGCCGATCTGGACATTTTGTCATTCTTGGTGAAAAGTCCTGTTTGTAACTACCAGGAACTTCAACATCAGCAAATCTCGCTTGCTTCGAAGCAAGTCTTTGTTTCCCAGCCACTTAAAACATCTGTTATCCACAGAAGGTCATGGTGTCTAGTCTTTCAAAGTCTTTTTTTAAAACCCTGCCCAACCATTATAATGGATTTGTGGTTGAAAAAAAGCAGAAATATTATTTATACAGTCCAGTCTCATGACGCTTATACACATTGTCATTCATCAACATTTATCATTTTATTACGTGAAGTGTTGTGCTTATAAAAACATCAATGATGCTAACATGAGCCATGTATCACTTTTAAAGTTTGCAAAGTGCTTGCCAGTCAATTCCAGATTGGGACTAAAGCTAAAACAGGAATATAAATTAACAGTAACAATTATAAGATAAATAGAAAATGGGAACAGCTAAAATCCACTATCTGCAGCATGCACTGTACATGCGTAAATGAAGTTTGCAGTTTACAAACGAAAAAATGTTGAAACATTGTCAGGAGTCTTCACTGATGTGAGTGAATCATGAGTGAATCCAGGCGAAACCGCCCTCGGTTGCTTCGAGGGGAAAAAAAAAAAAAAAAAACTGCAATCTGCTATTGGTTTGAGTGATGATGAGTAATTTGGAATAGACGTGTAATCAGCCTTCAGACACGTTCTGGATGCCAATTATAGTTCAGAGACGTGTGTGGAAATGATGAGCCACAACCAAGAGTTTCATCCCAAGCAGCGCATACAGCAGCAGAATTCTATAATTAATACCCTCCCTTCTCTGAGGGTTAATCAGTGAAATCAGTCGGTGGCTGCATTGGAATTCAAACCTCCACCCCCTCAAGCCGACATTGTTCACGACCAAAAAGAAAATGTTGAATCATTCGGTTAGGAAAACATTGGAAGTGGAGGTTAAGAGTGAGTCCCTCCTTAGTTTAAAATAGTGGAAGAAAGCCGCTCCGGTCCCTCTACAAAGACCGCTGCCACACAACTCACCATCATATTTACTGTCGCTTATCAGGTTCCAACAGTAATTAAACTGACCGGTGGTGTGTGTGTGTGTGTGTGTGTGTGTGTGTGTGTGTGTGTGTGTGTGTGTGTGTGTGTGTGTGTGTGTGTGTGTGTGTGTGTGTGTGTGTGTGTGTGTGTGTGTGTGTGTGTGTGTCAAAAGCATTTGTATTATCAGGTATGTCATTACCGATATTACCATTATTGTTAACTTCTATTGGTGTTTGTTTTTTCTCTCTTGGTTTCCACTAATTCTCCTATTTCCTCTCTACTCTTCTCTTTCTGCTTGCCTAACTAAACTTTAAAACCAACCTTAGTGGTTGCTAAGGTTTAAGGTAAGATTTTTGGGGAGTGTACTGTGTGTGTGTGTGTGTGTGTGTGTGTGTGTCTGGTTGTTTGTGAATGAATCTTTTTCTTTCACTCGTTCTTTTATTATTTGCTCTTTGTCCCATCAATGATTTATCCCGACTCCTCTGCCCCTCCAATTTCGGCTTGCAGGCCAGTGCCCAGAACATGAAGACAGGGGCAGGAGGGCTCCCTCGCACAAACCCCCCGACACAGAAGCCCCCCAGCCCCCCCAACACACGGAAGGGCACACTTGGGTATGTACTGCGGCCCCTGGTTCGAGGGACACGGGGTGCTCAGAGTTCCACTCACGAGAGCCTCAAGAAGCTCCGGGGACCGGGGGGCCGGAACCGAGGGACAACTCAAGCGGTTAAACGGATTGGCCGCGCCGGTATGGGTGCGCTCCCCAAAACGGCTTTAGAAAAACATTTAGATCCTTGTGCTGTCGACCTTTCTTTGGTATTTACTCCATGCCAAATCACAGGAGGACTCTCACTGAAAAGGTCAACCGTCCTGAGCTCTGTGCTCGCCGAGGCCAGTGTTCATCACGTGGTGTGTTTTCACATAGATACGGGAGCCATTCTCGATTGTTTTAGCCTCCTCAGCACACGGTGAAGCGGTGTGAAAGTGAATTTACCGGCAACCGGCAGAAGAAAGGCAGTGACAGGCAGAAGAAAATGGATCTTGTTCTATTCTGTAACCCTTGGGTAATGATTTGAAGATTTGTTTTTGCCAGCCCCAGGAAAACCCCCAGTACATCCCCAAATCTCATCTTTCAAAAGTTTTACCTGCAATTATCTGGTTTTGATCTCTCAACTGGAGATTGATTTTTAGATATGTTTGGGTGTTTATGAGGAAGGATAAAGGTGATTACGAACATAAAATTTTTTATCTGGAAGGATCTCCCCATGGACAGAAGAGGAGTGTGTGTGTGTGTGTGTGTGTGTGTGAATCTCTTTTCCGAAAGAGGCTCTGACAGCTCATCACATATTTTGTCACTTCCGGGGCCTGCTCGGCTGCCTTGGGGTGTGTGTGTGCGCCTGTCTCCACCAAGACGTTTGCCGGTCGAGCACCGCATCAAACCTCCATTAAACATCCTCTGCTCTAGTCTGTGACTATGGGCAAACAGCTTTTTAAAATTATATATTATTGATTCATTTTGTGTTGTTTTTTTTTTTTTTTTTTTTTTTTTTAACTTTTATTGATTTGCTGCACATGTTATGTTAGAGGTGAAGCATTCCTGTCACCTAGTGGCTGCCCCATTTTTGCCATTTTGCAACATTTTGCCATAGCAACAGATTACCATGATCCCCCACCCTCCCAACCACATGGCACTGTCAATTACTTTAATCAAGCAATAAATTCACACAGCAATTAATTGGTTAATTGAGATGAATCTCTGGTGAATCAAGTCGATTATCACCTTAACTGGTTTGACTTGAAACTAATGAGCTTGGCTTGTGTTCAGCAGTTTGCTTAGGGCGCAGTTGGGAATTAAGCAATTCTGCGACCCCCCCCCCCCCAAAGTCCCTGAAAGCCGTTGAAAGCACTGCTGAATAACTGAACAACACAGCCACTGTAAATGAGAAACTAGGAAAAGCGGAGTGTCCATCATTCCTGATTAATCACTTACCTCTGGACATTTATTTTTTCAACCTGAAAATGTTGCCTGGCCAGGGCTTTCCTAATGATCCCCAGTGCTCCATGTGGCATTGTTTTGTTTTTTTCTTTTTGTTTTGTTTTTCTTTCTTTTTTTTTAAGTTTGCACCTGTTTGTTTTCTTTGCTCCTCCCTCCCTCTTCCCCTTCTCCGCCACACTTCTCCGTGGATGCCCCCCCCCCCACCCCCACCCACTCCGTACTCTCTCGCAGGCGCCATTCCCCCTATCGGACACTTGAGCCGGTGCGCCCCCCCGTTGTCCCTAACGACTACGTCTCGAGCCCGACGCGCAACATGGCGCCCCCCCAGCAGAGCCCTGCACGCACTGCGTCTGTTAATCAGAGGAACCGCACATACAGGTGAACCCCACTCTGCCCCTATCCCAGCATGCCTCTCTTACTACCCCCACCCCCTGCTCCTATTATCCTCTTTTCCTCTGCCCCCGTTTATCCACAACAACAGGCCTGGAACAACAAACTGTAAACTGGAGGTCGGACCCCCCCCCCCCCCCCCCCCCTTTATAACACTATATATCCATAACTTCCAGTTATCCCATCTCTGTTGTTTTCAAACCCTATCTCACTACCAAACCTTGACGTTGTGTAGAACTTGCTGACTTGAAGTCAAAAGGCACGTATTGCCTGTTATCGCAACCCCGCTCTTGGCCTGGGTTTGGATCCCACCAGCGAGCACCCTCCCCCTGCGTGTTGTCTCAATTAAAAGTGAATATACTGATGCAGAGTAGACTCTGGTTGGATTTAAAACAAAGTCTGTGTTCCTGTCTCTCTCTCTCTCTCTCAGTGGAGAGAAATGAGCATGGAAAGATGGTATTTGAAAACCCTCCCCCGTCCTCCCCTTCCCACAATCCCTTTGGACCCCTTTTAATTCATTTTAATTTCATTTAATTAAATGATATCAATTCCTATTCTATTGCTTCGGAAATCAAGCCTATTAATGTTTATTAATCCCCCCCGCTGTTACAATTTCTGTGCCACGTGTGGATAATTAGGTATTTTTTTCAGACCTAGAAGTGCCATGTTCCCTGATGCACCTCTTCATTGAATCATTGCAAATCTTTTTCTTTTTTTCTTTTTTTTTCTCTCCATGTTTTGATTTACCGATGTCTTCATGGATCATTTTATCCAACCTCTCGTCGGCTGCACCTCCTCTTGTCTTGCCAGCGGTCTCCTCCGTTTGTCTTTCTCTGTCTTCGTCCCGTGTCACCGCTGCGTTTCCGGTCAGAGCGCAGCGTTGCGTGCCCTCGGTGGAGGCCCGCTCTGCGTCTTTTTTTCCCCATGGCACGGTCACCCCCGAAGGCGTTGCTCTGTATTGGAATGCCTCTGGCACGCTGTGGCGCCCTTTGCACGGGGTAGTAATACCTGTTTTCCGTGTCCACATTGAGATCACATTGCGGAACTCACGGTGTATGGCACTACCGATGATCTCAAATTGAAGTACAAATTCCCTCAAATTGTCAAGAACTTTCCTTAGTGAAGGAAGATGCCTTATTACTTCCTAACTTACTGGTGAAAACCACTGACGCCAGCAGAGGAGAAGACTGTTGGATGCAGCTGTTGCGCAGTCCAGAGTAGCGTTTGGCTGTGACTATCCCCAAGTTATTGGGGATAATCACTTCACCAGTAAAATATTTTTACAAAATGAATCTCTGTCCTCAATGCCCGTCTTTATGTGGTCAAGCCCTAAGGCGCATGTTAATGCCAGGTGTAGAGGAAAACCACTGAGCAATGTTGCTTTTTTTTTTTTGTCGCATATTGTAACAGAGGACAACAAAGGAAAAATCTCCGGTTTTCTTAACTTTTCTCGCCCGACTGATCATCTTCTCCTATTATCTTCAATGTAAAAACATTGATCAACATCAGCTGTTATTAACTTTATTGTTTTTAGACATGCAGGAAATGAGGGGAACTGGTTTCGTCGGTGTCCTCAGGGCTCAATACGGCTCTGTGTTGGTAGTCTGACGTGTGTGTGTGTGTGTGTGTGTGTGTGTGTGTGTGTGTGTGTGTGTGTGTGTGTGTGTGTGTGTGTGTGTGTGTGTGTGTGTGTGTGTGTGTGTGTGTGTGTGTGTGTGTGTGTGTGTGTGTGTGTGTGTGTGTGTGTTTGCCTGCCCACCGTTAGCAGTGGCAGCAGCGGCGGCAGCCATCCCAGCAGCAGTCGCAGCAGCAGCAGAGAGAACAGCGGCAGCGGCAGTGTGGGCGTGCCCATCGCCGTGCCGACCCCAGCGCCGCCAACAGCCTTCCCAGGTGACCGCCCACATTGTTGTTTTTTTTTTGTTTTTTTTCTCACCAAGAGGCCGGCTGAGCTGTAGTGTGAGCTAACTGGATTAATCTCTGTTTGACCTCCAGGGGATCCTTCCGGAAAGCTTTTAGAAAGGGAAACTGGATGATTTCCAAGTCTTTAATTACTATATTTGGGTAATTCCGTAACAAGTCTGAAGCCACTTTGTCGACTTTAACTACACAGGGCACAGCGTCATCTAACATGGTGCTGAAGGCTTCTCTGTAGATGGGAGTAAATGCATTTTGCGATGGGTTATTGTAGGGGTTTCTGGGTCAACAGATAGACTAATTTTCACGTGCAAAACATGCAAGACGTATGAAAAAAAACGTATCTGAAGTGCAGCACGTCGACCAAATACAAATTGGAAACGAAACAATCGGCAGCATCTCTGGTAAAGGCGCGCTGCTGCAACACCAGAACCCAGAGAAATGACTGCCAACAACTCAACAGTGCAAACAGCTTCATAGTCCTTCTAGAAACCTCAAACTTTGTTCCCTTTTTATAAGTCTTGACACGTTTGCTTCATTTTGGTTCTGTAAGCTCTATACCTGTTACCAGATGTGAATATGTCAAAGCAGAAAGAAGTATGTGTCGCCCTTAAAGAGCGATAAAGCCTCAATGATGTGCACTGCACTGTTTAGCAGTATTTACCCTGATATTGTATTTTATATCTGGCTAAATCCTTAATAGTAGGGAGTGGATTTCCAAGAAAAGATTTGGGGATCTTGTAAACTGTCATGGAACCCTGGAGCTAGCTGTACTAGATTCCTCCTCTCTTTCTTACTGTTGCCTGCTCTTTACCTCCTTTTCCTTTCTTTCCTTCCTTCCTTGTTACCTTTCCTTTTGGAATTCCCACGGTCCCAACGCCATAGGCGCAGCCCCCACCTCCACTAACTCAGCCAAACCTCCCTCTAACAACAACACCTCTGCCACCACCCCTGGCGCCCCCACCACTGCTTTAGACGGCCCCCCGCAGGCCCCCAACCCTCCCGTTGAGCCCCCGCCCATACCCCCTCCCCCACCCCAGCTCCCCTCCTCTGCGATCCCCACAAGTACAGGCCCTGCTGCTTTTGGCACACCCACACAAGGTGAGTGTCCCCGCATGCCACGCCCTCAGGCATCCACACCCTCGCCACTCCTGCCCTCCCCAACCTCCACAAAAGCATTTTCATTAGCGTTGGGTATCTGCATTCAACACTCTGGCACTTTTAAATGATTAAAAAATGTAGTCCCATCCAAAGCCAAATTGATACCCAAGTAGTTCATCACTGCAGAGGCAGTATTTTCCAAAAAAGTCAGGATTGGCTGTCGAAGTAAATGCATCTGTGCCACTATCATTTTTACGCTACACCCAGCTCTAATATTCTTCCCTGTCCGTGTGAATGTTCAATGCATGTCTTTTGTGTCTGACAGCTTTGCACTGCCTTATCATGAGGAGGCTTGTTGAATAGACTCATTCAGGAATTAAAAAAAAAAACTAGCTGAATGCTGCAAGGCAGCAGACAATTTCATAATAAAAGTTTTGATGAACAGAAAAAATCTCAACTCCTCAAATCAGGAGTTGAATCCCAAAGTGAGTACTGTTCTAAAATGCCCTAGCCCAAAAAGAAAAATGCTGCCCTGCAGGGAACGGCAGAGCACGACAAAGAGTTTGATGCTGTAACTGCAGCTTGTTAGTTGTCAGGCAGTACAAACTTGCAGACAGTTTTGTGTCTAACTGCTGTATAATTAATAAAGACTACCTAAATAACCCAAATTTTATCAGGTGTATTTAAGTACACAAACCTTCACATTAACCCATCTTCAACCATAGTAACTAACTATATGCTATAACAAAGCATTTATGTCTTTCTTCATTTCTTTCATTCTTACATTTTTTTTTTAATTAAATGGGTAGAAATATTCTTAAATGGATCTTACTCGTTCATTATGTTGAATTAAATTTTCTAGATATAAAGGAACCGTTTCTTGACTTTTGAATTCGTTTTTGAATAAAATCGAAGGTAATTCTGGTTATTATACAGTCAGACATTAAACTCCACTCCTCCAGTCCTTTGCTTAACTTTCAAGTCTAAGTTCCTCATTGTGTCCTTGAGGTTGTTCTTAACTCATTACATAACAAAATCAGAGCTAATAATATTCGGATCAAAACCAAAAGGTGATATTTTGATACATGCTCTCCTGCGCTGCCCCCCCCATGTGTTTACCAGGTGCTCCCCAGTTCTACAGCATGAACCGGCCTGCGCAGCAGCCTCAGAACCCGCCGGTAGGAGGCTCCCTGCCCTACCGCAGGCCCTCGTCGGTCACTGGCCAGCCCAACCTGGCCCACAACCCCAGCCAGCTCAACGGTGGACCCCACTTCAACCAAAACCAGGGTAGGTATGGCTGGGGACTCTGCTGGTTGTTGTTGTTTTGGGGTTTTTTTATCCAATGAGAAAACATTTGCTTTCCTTTGGTTTTAATATTTAAATATTCTAAGTGTAGTAGTAATAATAATAATAATAACAATAATAATGGCTTGAATTTATATAGCACCTTTCAAGGGGCCCAAGATGACTTTACATACACACATAGTGAGGCAATCTTGTTGTGTGTCTTGTGAGTCTTGTGACTCAGATTTGAGAAGTGCCGACGTACAGGCCAGTATCCACCCCAACAACATTTACCTGAACATACATGTCTTTTGATGGTGGGAGGAAACCCGTGCAAACACAGGGAGAACATGTGTCCACGGTTCATAAGGAACCTTGGACAGCCGGGGTTGGAACCCAGCACCTTCTTGCTGTTAAGGCACCAGTGCTAACCACTGAGTCACCCTGCCACCCGTGTAAAAGCCCAACAGGTTGATTAAAAGCTGTGAGGCAACATTGACAATGCAAACCCACATGCACATTTTTGTTTAATACTATATTTTCCAGACACAGAGAGCGGACCATCCAGCCATTGGCTTCTCTTCTCTTATGAAAACATCGCTCATGTCTCTTTCTAATATGGGGATGGTAGCTCAGGAGGTAGAGCTGGTCGTCTAGTAATCCAAAGGTCGCTGGTTCGATCCCAGGCTCCTCCTGCTAGCACGCTGTAGTGTCCTTGAGCAAGACACTTAACCCCTCATTGCTCCTGATGGCTGCGTCCGTCGGTGTTTGAACAATTGTAAGTCGCTTTGGATAAAAGCGTCTGCTAAATGACTAAATGTAAATGTAATGTTCTGTAGCCTGTCAGCTCCTCTTTTGCCTTCCTCAAGTTCGGCTCCTGTGTTTTGGCCTACGTGGTCCTCGATCTTACTTTTAGATTTATTACGTTTTGTTTTTTTTACGATTAAACGATTGCAATAGAAATACGGCCATAGAAATTGCTTTGATAAGCAATATTTATTTATATTCTTGGTTATTTTATTCAGTTGAATTATTTTACCTCTTACAGACCTGCCAACCTGCACGCATTTTGTGTACCAAACACGCTATTCTTGGTCAAAATCCACAGATACGAAATGCCAGCTGAAACTACGCCTAAATATACCATACATATGATTTTTTTCCGTAATCAAGTTACAATGAAATGTGTATATATATCATTGTAATTAATTAGAAATATTAACACACTATTTCATATAGTTTCATAGATAAAATAAATTCTTGGGAGCCATCCGGCTCACTGAAAAGAGACAAACCTTTCAACACTAACACACTAAACATGTCTGTGTCGGCTCTGTGCGTTCTTCTCTAATCTGACTTTTTTTCCATAATTCTGTTCATCAAATCACAGCATCATGTTCTGTTTAACATTATTATCTTATCTTTGATATCACAATCCAAATCACATACATAATGTTAACTACTGTCATGGAGCGCGTACCGGTACCTAGCGGCACTTCTCACAAGCTGCCGTCTTTGTTCTGCCCTCTCAAGTGGACAAATCGACTCGAAATATTGTAAATATATCACTATATTTAATTGAATCGGAGTGAATTATTAGAAGGCACAAGCTGCGCTCCGGCTGAGCTGCGGCAGGGGGTGGGTTCGCTCACCCCCACAGCTCCGCTTCAGCAAAACCCAACGTTCATTTTGATCAAATTTCGATTTGGAATCGGAATCATGACCTATGAACCCCCTACGAACCAATCATTGCGCTTCAGAGTAAAATGCATCCGGGTTTGTCTATCTTCTTTTCACTGCAACACTGCTTCAGATTTAGGGAATTATTACTTCAAAAGGTAACAGCGGCAGGAAAACTTTATTTCACTATGATTGAACCGTGGGGGGCGATCCGTACGGATCAACTATGTTCCGTTACACCACCACATTGTACTGAAACTTGGTGACAGTCCCATTTTATTGGAACTCAGGGACAATTTCGTGTTCTATTATTGTTCCATCGTAAAAAATGAACAATAATAAACCCACAGTGTCAAAATCAGCAGTCTCACTATTGTGGTAACTGACAATTGCAGCGGTAGTCTGTATGCGCAGCTGTCCAATCACCTGAGTGTGATCAGATCACGCGCTGTATTTGTCACCGACGTACAGCAGATATACCCCATGAGACCCAATTATGAGAAAATTTGATTTCTCCGATCACAGGTAGAAGCTCAAAATGATCGGACACCAATGTAAAAGTTATTTCATAGTCAATGTTTTATTCTTAAAAATACAATTGAATGGAAATCAGAATCAGCCGGTCAGATTTTAAATAAATGATAACAAATATAAATAAATAAATAAAAACCAGAATCAGAAAATTACAATCGGTGCATCTCTAGTTGGTAAACATGTTCGGTAACTTTACGAGATGATGCATTTCAAGGGGTAAATCCCAATGAGATTAATAAGTATACTGTATATAGTTTGCCGTAGTGGCTGAGATACGATGTAATTAGACTCATTACGAGACGACTACTGTGTGAATAACTTTTGGAGTCATTTAGCTGCAGTCACTCAAACGCCACGGAGACTCCCCGTTACACTGTTGTGGTACTCTAAAAATTTCCCCAAGGTTGGCAGGTCTGCTCCTAATGTATAATCTATTCTCTCCCCTCTGCTCTGTCTCCTCGTCCTTATTTTAAGCTCCTGTGTATTTTCTTTTCCCGAATTCATCAAATGTTTTTTCTTTCTTTTCGATCCGAGCTCTGTTCCGTCCGTATTCTCGCTTTTTCTCAACTTCCCTCGTTACAATGCTTGACGCTCTCTCTCCCACCTCCATCTCTTGTTTTTCTCTCATCTCTCTCTCTCTCTCTCTCTCTCGCTCTGGGGTTGTGTGTGTGTGGTGGTAGCCAGCCCACTAGCGCCCCCTCCCCCCTCCATGCAGATTACCCCACAGCTCCCTCTGATGGGCTTTGTGGCCCGGGTCCAGGAGACCAGTAAGTGGCTTCCGGCTCCGTCCCTTCACCCCTCCCTCCCGCATGCCCCGGGACCGCCCCGGTGACCTCCGACCCCACTCGCCAACCACGTGTGTGTGTGTGGGGTGGGGGGAGTCGGGGGTAGTTTGTATCGGGATGATGTCGAACTCTGGTTGAACAGTTTTGGCGCGGGAGTTGAACCTCCCGACAGTCCGGTCTTGAATTTGTTTTTAAACCGGCAGGTGATTGGGAATAGACCCATTGCTGAGTAATTGTACAAAATATGAACGGCTGTCATCATATCAGACGTTGAGACACATTTGCAGTTGTTCAACACGAAAACATCTCGCGGGAAGTCAAAACTAGACAAATTGCGTTTGTCTACTATTTGGCCAAGAGATCCTAAGAAATAGTTTAACCGGGTTTTGCATCCCTTAATGCATGATATGTAATGTTATGCATGTATGTGCATGTATGTTTGGGTTTTCAGGCATGCAAGTGTGTGCATCCATCCACCCACCCACCCACCCCCATGTACTATCAATATTAGGAAATACTTTGTTTCAGTAGTATCTGTACTATTCTGTTCATGGACCGGTCCACACCGCCAAGGCTGGATTAGTCCTCCCCAGGGGCCCCTGGGCACCGGAGCTTAAGCCTGGTTTATAGTCGTCCCCGCCGCAGCAGTAGTGTCGTTTAGTGCGCGCGGCGTAAATGAAGCCATGCGCTGCGATTTCTTTCCGTGAGGGCGTCGCACCGCCCTAGTTTTTTGGAACCAACCCCTGACACCCCCCCCCCCCCCTTCTCCTTCCGTGCGTCTTGCTGTGTGTGAAGGGCGGACATTCCGTCTGCTTCTGCGTCATCTTTTCTCCCAGAGTGATAACAGATGATTTCTTATTCCTCAAGGTTCAGCAACTCCATGTTGTGAACCACCACGTCTGGTTTTTATCGACCGGGTCTGTTTACGTTCGCATTGCTCACGGTAATAAAAGCTGGAAGTCGGTTCTTTTGCGTTTCCCGCAGTGCCCGCCCTGTCTTTCAGGAGAAAATTGCCACGGCGACGCGCAACATTGAACGCTCGTGCTCTCTGGTGGTGCAGCACGCAGCGTGAGCGCCACACAGCTCCCGTGCCGCGACTATAACAGAGCATCCGTAACTCAGGAGTTGCGAGGAAGAGGGAAGCGTCCAGCGCCGAATACCCCAAGCTGGGCACGGGAGATGTGGCGTACGGAAGACCGTTTTCCCGGTCTCGGCAGCCCATAGCGGGTGCACCGCCGGCCTGCCTCTACCCGGTCCGTCGGGGAGGTGGAGCTTGAGCGCGTACGGTAGTACCAGAAAGATGGTGAGCTATGCCTGGGCAGGGTGAAGCCAGAGGAAGCTCTGGTGGAGGCCCGTCGCGGTCCTTACGCGCAAAGCGGCCGTCCCACCTGGACAAAGGGGCCAAAGATTAATGGAACCATCTAGTCGATGGTTCCCTCTGAGGTTTCCTTCAGGATAGCTGGCCTTCCACACGCAGTTTTATCTAGTAGAGGCCTTGGGGACTGTGCCACTGCAATATTACAGTTTTCATTGGATACGTTAAATTAAGCTTTGAATCATTTCTGTGAAGCCAGACATAAAAAAAAAAATTGCAAACATTTTGTTTTTTTCAATCACAAACAGATCACGTCCCTTTCACGCCCAACGTGCCCAGATTGCCCCATATGGTAGACCTGGGCTTGCCCGCCGCGGTGACCACGGCAACTGCACAACTTCGGCAGCACATTTGTTTGAATTTGAATCGGGAACACGTGCGCATTCCGGCCTGTGTTTACCCATCATGCCCTCTGCCTGACGTGTGTTGACGCCCTCTCCGTCAAAACCCATTCCGGCCGCAGTCGTAGCCGAAACGTGATCAAGGAGCCGCGTGGCGGTGTTGGTTTGAATGCTGGAAAACCGCCCGGCCCGTTTGTCGTCTGCAAACGTGTCCGTAAAGCGGACGAGCGCACCTAGTCGTAGCCAGTTGAGTCGCTCGTTTTCTCTCGTCTGATTCGCCGTCCCGTCCCTCCCTCGCTAGTCTCGGACGTGCCGCCCCCGCCTCCCCCCTCCGACGAGCCGGTGTTTGAGGAGCCTACCCCGCCCCCTCCCCCGCCGGAGGACTACGAGGACGAGGAGGAGGACGAGGAGGAGTCCGCCGTGGTGGAGTACAGCGACCCCTACGCCGAGGAGGACCCCCCGTGGGCCCCGCGGGCCTACCTGGAGAAAGGTGCGGCTTGATGTATTTTTTTATTTTTATTTTTTTGGTCGTATTGACAAAAAGAGACGCGTCCTTTAATTTTCTGCCACGTAAAAAAAAGAATAATAGTTTCACCGACGCTAGATAGTTTAAAACGGCCGCGGTGACGCAGTGCCCTCTAGTGGATAGAAAGAAAACTCCAGAATCAAGTGAAAGTAAATTATAAATATTCACAGTTAAAATTAGATTCATTGAGACGTCACAGATACACACAACACAACGTAATAAACAAATAAAATAATGCACAGCTCTCCAATCCCAACCCCAGTTGAAGTCAACCCGTCACCGGGAGTCGAAAAGGATTATGGGGCCGCAGGAATTGCCGCCATAGATGCCTTGGTTGCGCCTATGAGGCTACTCAGCCGTGGCCCGAATACAAAAAAAACAACGAAATTCTATCAAGTACTTTTTAAAAACTACCTCGCGCTCTATGAGGTTCTAGATACTGTAGATGGATGAACAGCTGGAGCGTTTCTGCTCTTGTCGGCCGCGCTGCACCTCTGCGCGACTCTTGAGTGGAAGCCAGGTTGTTTGAAGCCCATCATAGTTTCCTCCGACATTAATGTGCCTCCCTCCTCCACCCTCCCCCCACCACCACCACCACCCCCACCCCAGTGGTGGCGATCTACGACTACATGCGGGACAAGGAGGACGAGCTGTCCTTCCAGGAGGGCGCCATCATCTACGTGATCAAGAAGAACGACGACGGCTGGTACGAGGGCGTCATGAACGGCACCACCGGCCTCTTCCCCGGCAACTACGTGGAGTCCATCATGCACTACGCCGACTGAAGCCCGGGGGGGGGGGGGGGGGGGGGTCTGAGGTGAAAGGTCAGAGACTTTGGTCAGACAGAGCATGATCGGGCGGGCGCAGCGCGAGGAGTGAATTTTAATTTTTTGGGGGGGAGAGACTGTTTTTCCAACGGCAAACTGACGCCCGTCATCACGTCGTTTCTCCGCACGTACTCGCCTCCTTTTTTTTTTTTTTCTCTTCCCACAACCACTACTCTTCATGTTCATATTCTACCCTGTAATATCTTTTTGTTTATTTTTAATTATTGTTATTATTTTTTCCATTTTATTTTGATTTCGGACTGGACGGTGTTGGATTTATTCTGCTTTTGAAGAATTTCATTGATTTTGTTTTTTTGACTGACTTTGAAAAACAAACAAACAAACAAAAAAAAAAATCTTATTCTACTCTGTTTTTAACCAATGTTTCCTTTGTTCCCTCATTTTAAATCTGTATTTATTTTGATATTGTAGTGGAATAGAAGTGGTGAACTGTTATTACCAGGCTGTTTGGGAGTTTTCCAGGATGTTTTTTATTTTATTTTAATTTTTCCTCCCTCTCGAGTGAGCCTTGCGTTCAATCGTCTCTCGACTAAAGGAACTCTTTGCCATTTTAAGCATCCAAGATTTCTCTTTGACCGCCGTACGACACACAAGGACGCCGCCCTCCGGTGGCGGGAGGGAGCGAGACGCCGGGCCGTGTTCTTCGGCGGGGGAAATAAAAACAGGTCTGGTTTTGGGTTAGGTAGTTCTGCAGGGAGTGTGCCAAAGCTCACCACCAAGATATAAGCACATAGGAAAGTCTTAAAGCAACGCATGCATAAGCTAGATTTAAGTGGCTTGCGCATATATATATCTATATATATATAGATATATATATATGAATGAGATTGATATTTACAAAAGCCCCTTGTCAACAACAGAGATATTGATTATTTTTTTAAAGGTTACACTTAGACATGGACAGCCTGTTGTTTTTAGGAGACCAGGTACCAGTGTTAACCCACGCGGGGGAGGGGGGGGGGACGACGCTGCCCTGCATCGCAGTGTGGAGCAAACACCAACCACGCACCCTAAATACAACCCAACCGACTGCGTTTGTTCACGGATACATTCTTCTTTTTTTTGTTGTTGTTTTTATGACTTGGGTTCTCTAGTCTGACTGCTGCTGATCCATGGGAGGTAAAATAAAAAAAAAAGAGTCAGGGCACAGATGGAAAAATGACGAAAGCTTTACTTTCTTCCCCCCCCCCCCCCCCTCGTGTTAATTTCATGGAGCCGAGCCGTTCCGCCGAGGCTGGGCCGCATGTTTCACTACGAACGGAGGCAACACTAGCTTTTCCTCTCTCCTCAACTGACAATGTCTTAATATATATATTTTTTTTGATATGATGTGATTCTGCGGTTTGGGTTTTGTATTCACCGATCGAAGGACACATTTTAGGTCATTTTCTGAGACGCTTGTGCCATATCGAAGTGCCCGTCGTCACTTCCTTCGCAATAAATCAGCCAGAGTGGAAAGGATTGTTATTGAAATGACAAGTTTTCATCTTTTTTTTTTTTTTTTTCCCCCCCACTCATGAGTTTTGTATTTGGATTGAAAGCACATGCATTTTGTAGTAAAAAAAAAAAAAAGTGTCCGAGATGAACTAATATTGATGTAAGATGTTTTATGTCCTCACAACAGGACTCAAATGAATATGAAAACGCCACCAGCCGTCGTGTTAAAATGGGCTTTCAAACGCCACGAGCCCCCCTCCACTACATTTTACCGCCGTCTGCCGGCGACCTCCGTGCAGCTGAGCCGTGCAGCGAACGCATTTCCCCAATACGCTTGGCTGGTGTGCGGGTTCTCCCCCGCGGGGGGGGGGGGTGGCTCAGTGCTTGTATGTACGTCCAAATCTTTATTTTCTATATTAACAAACAGAAAACATTAAAAAACAGTGGGTCTGTACGTGAGTGTTGCATGCCATTGTTATTGTCTGTACCGGTGTCCCCCCAAAAAAAACCAGAAAAACCCTTTTTCCGTAGGACAGGCAGCCCTGCAAGCTCAGACCAGGCGCCACCAGCCTCATCCAAAGAGACTGTGCAGATCAATAAACGCCACTTCCACATCTGGGGGGGGGGGGGGGGCAGCAGTCATGTTAATGGTGAATATAGTGTGTGTGTGTGTGTGTGTGTATGTGTGGGTGGGTGTGTGTGTGTGTGATACAAGTGGATCAAGCAGAACATCAAAGTTCGGTTTTATTTTATGGTGTCGTCCCAGTGGAGCTCACATCAAGCGTGGGCGACAGATAAAACAGCTCGAGTAAATTTCTTTTCAAAAGAGATTCCTAGTCTGCTTGTTTTGTTTTTTTTTTCCTTTTTCTTTATTTTTTTCCTCCCCGCGACAGAAAACCTCGACAAGGTTCGAGGAGAAAGGAAAAACAAAGGATGCGGTTCTTTGCCTGCAGGATTCACGAGTCCCCTGGAGTCACAGAGACGTCCCCGTGCGGGCGTCGCAAGTTAAACGGTCAAAAAATGCCATTGTGTTGCACAGTTAAAGTTGAACTGCAGAAGTTATCATAACTTTGTAAGAACAAAGACAATAAAACTATTGAGATTTAACGGGTGTATTAATTTATTTTAATAATCAAGCTATTTACAAGTTATTGCCCCTTTATGGGGGGTGGGGGGGGTGGGTGGTGATGGAACTTAAAGTCTGTCTCGTAGTGCACCGTTTATAATAGGTATATACGTTTTTACAAAAAAGATCATCCTATGCTAAGAATGCATATACACATCAGCAAGTTCTACCCTTAAACAGAGCGTCCTTACTGAGGTTTTCAGTGTTAACACATCAAGGTGTTGACATCTATACCCCAGAGGAGTAGATACATAGAAAATATACCAGAATAGAAAAAGAACAACTTTTCTTAAATTGAAAGACTGATGAAGTGAACCCACATATATTTGATTTATCGGATTCACCAGCATCTGGAAATTGTAATCGGGGTTCTGGAGCACAAAGTCGGTCAGAGGCTTCCACGACAGTCACACATTGAAACTGGTGATCTTTTGCGAAAAATCCGTCTGGGATCATTCTGGACTTTTGAAATGCAATATAAGCGGGAATCTTGTCACGTGCAAGCATTATACACCCCATAATGCTACAACCCTTTACAAAATGGATATCCAAGCGCTTCCCGAAGCGTCAGGCTCCGTTTCCCCAAGTCTTCCGACAAACGACATAAAAGATAAATTATATCAAATAGTACAAAACGTGAGGAGACACCTCGGTGCACAGGCAAGGAGGACATTCCTTTTGTGCAAAGCTTGAATTTCTCGTTTCCTTTACACAAATAATTTCCCGCCAGTGAATCACCGTCGGGGTTGGATCGTATTGCTCAGGAGTTTTTTTTTTTTTTAAACGTCACCCGTCTGTCAGAAGTACTTTGGGAGTAAGGACGACCTAGAGGGAAATTGGAGATCAGCAAACAGACGGGGGTGGGGGGACGGGGGACGGGCGCCGTGGAACCCCTCTGCTTTAAGGCTCGCAGATCAGCGTCTCCACCACGAAGGCGCTCTCGAAGTGACGGATCTTGCGGCAGTTGGGAGCCTCGCGCTTCTGGACGCCTGGAAGAGAGGGAGGGAGAGCGGCGCGGTCAGGCAAACGAAGGCGGGCACCGTGCCAAACGGCGCCGGTACAGTTATTTCTCTTCTCCGCGGCGACCAACCAGCCCCCTCCTCCCCGTGCGGCGTTGACAAAGCCGCGGTATACACAGCGGACATTTTGGTCATCGCCCCCGGCTACCGGTGCGGCCGAGGGTTTGTACAGACCTGGCGCCGCGGCTCTCCGCTCCAGCTTGTAGGTGTCGAGGCCCCGGCACAGGCTGCTGATGTGGGAGCCCAGCTCCTTCAGGTGGTCCAGCTTCTCCGTCACCACCATCTGCTCGTGGACCAGGTAGGACTGGGGGAGGTAGGTCCCGGCCTGCGGGCGGGGGGGAGAACCGGTTCACCGAGTCACATCAACCGAAAAACACCAACGGGCGGCCGTCTGGATGTTTGCCATCGTTATAAACCGTGAAGTCATTGGTAAAAGTGGAAGGGGACGAGCGACCGCACCGGCCCCACCGCGTCCTGCCCAACTCGTATCTTTCTTCCTCCGACTCCCCCGCTCTACCGCCATCTCTTTTTTTTTTTTTTGGGCAACCAGGAGCCGCTGAGCCAGGCAGCTCCCTCCGTTGTTCTTCATTATAAGTGATAAACCGCCCATCTGCAGCTCAGAACAAATGATTTTAAATAAAAGGGGTTGGAGGCTCTTTTCAGGTCACCTTGATGTTAATAAGCAGCTCTCGGAAGTCCCTGGGCGGCATGACGACAGAGGTGTTGAGCGGGATGACGTAGCATTTGTCGAGCGTCAGGTCGAGGTAGGCGGTCAGCCCCTGGTGGAGCAGAGACACGGCGTGGTTAGCGACAGCGAAACGATCAAAACAAAAAAAAACAAAAAAAACACGACATCCTTCACAAATGGGGGCCGTGGGGGGGGTGGAATCGCATCCTCAAGAAACACTGCAGTGCAACAAGGATCTCCGCCCTTGGGGGCGGAGTCTCCCCCACCGCCGCCACCTTGTTGAAGTCGTGCACGATGTTCGCCCGGTCTCCGCCGGAGAACTCGGGCAGGGGCACGTCGATGAGCTCCACGCCCTCGCGCTCCAGCAGACGGACGCTCTCCCTGATGTGGCGGAGCGGCGTCGCCGCGCTCTGCTCCTCCGCCCGCGCCTCCTCCACCATGTAGTCCTCCACCATGTAGTCCTCCTCCAGGTAGTCCACGCCGCAGAAGTACACCTCACTCTCCTGCGGGGGAAGAATGACACTGGCTACGTGCATGAGACAACATGGCCGCAGGGCAGCAGTGCAACGTGCTCGAGGGCGGAGGAAAGCTTACGGAGGTGTACTCTGTCATCAGCGCTTCCCATCTCACCTGCAGGATGTAGGATCGGTACAGGTAGGCTCCGCCCACCACCACGCCCCACAGCATGAGGCTCAGGCCCAAATACATGCACCAGCACCACAGCCTGGACTGCCAGCGGTACACCCGCGGACCGCCCTCCACGTCCTGCACACACACACACACACACACACACACACACACACACACACACACACACACACACACACACACACACACACACACACACACACACACACACACACACACACACACAATCTTGACACTTTTCAACTGATTAAGATTCTTGGCACCAAACCTTGAAACGCCGCGTCTCATTTCTGAAAGTTACAAAAAGAGAAGTTCTACGCACATCTAATCCTCGCGTGTCAAAGCCGCGCATGCGCAAAAAAAATTCAGGGCAAAAGGTCCATGGAACGTGGCGCAAGGCGCTGGACGGTGGCGCCGGGACGTCCAGTCACCGGCAGTCACTCGTCGGCC
Organism: Zeus faber; assembly: GCF_960531495.2. NCBI lineage: Eukaryota > Metazoa > Chordata > Actinopteri > Zeiformes > Zeidae > Zeus > Zeus faber. The sequence goes on from NC_137189.1 coordinate 45,242,048, forward strand.
GAGCACGACCTTTCACCTCCGACAGAACCTGTGTTTTGTTTTGTTTTTTTTCTGTGTTCAAATGCAGTTCATGCACGACGCAGTTAAGCAGCTACCAAACCATGAATTATGATACATTATATGTATTATAATATAATGTACGTACATTGTAGGTATTATACGTAATGTCAATATTTATTGAAGTAAAAACCTCTTCTCTCTCATATTTGTCTGTTTTCTTGTCGTGTTAATCTTCCCCCGCGAACCTGTCATGACATGTTCCATCTGCTCCTGGCTAACTGCACCCAGCCTCCTCCGGTTGCCTTCCGCTCGGGCAGGGGGTGGCGACGTTAGCATGTTGCGCTAGGGGTAAAATGTGCTTTACGACCGTCTGCGATTTGGCCAACGGACGCACTTTGCAGTATGTGGGTATGTAAGTTACTACGCACGCGTCGCTCCTAGAATGGGAGCAGAGACGCGTCATCAAGGCAAGCGCGAGTGTTGTGGCTGCGGCGGATCAGGGTGCGGTCGCCCGTTGTACCGTACGCGTCGGCTCCTCGACCGGAGAGCTTAGCAAGTAACAATACGTGCGGCCACATTAACAATGTGGTGTCGCTGTCATTAGCGCCCAGCCGCTGACCCGACCATAAAGCTGTGACCGTTCCGATCCACAGGACCCTGAGCGCTACTGGAACACGAGTATTAGTGACACTGGAACCGTAACAACTGCTCCGTCACAGTTCCAGTACGAATATGAATACTGTCAACAACCCTCGGTCTCTCCTGTTGTGGTTGTATGAACCTGCATTGTACCGCTCAGGCGTTAACGCTGAGACTCGCTCGGCGGATGCCGCTTTTCACACCGGGACCTGACGGGAGTTACACACAAGTTACACTCTGAGTCAGACGTTAGGTGTCATTGATTGAATAAACAATTTGTCGTCATGTTTGCACTGTCTGTGGCTGTTGCCATGACGACACATTTGAGATGGAGTTGGGGTAACCTCTGGCTGTTTCCTGCGAACGGGCAGGTGACATGTGACAACCACTTGTGAAAAAGTTCAACAATGAGCGGTTGCAGCCTTCCGTAGTTATACTAATACTGTAATATTGCGGTGTACTTGTCTTGCGTCATACTGATTGGGTTCCACAACAATAATACAACTGTGTTCCAGCTGTCCAGGCCACTGTTCCCTAATCAGCTCCTCCGGCTCCGAGACGTGGCCTGGACGGGGAGGCTCTTCGGCGGTGACTTCACGGGGGCTGGATGACGACCTACGACCCCCGCAGACTCAGTCACAGCTCTGGCAGAGCTCAACAGGCCGCCAGGGCCACTCGTCGCCAGGGCCACTCCGCTTCCCTCTCTCCAGAATCTCCCCGTCTGGCCCCTCCCACCCCACTGAGGGGCTGGTTCACCCGCTTGGAGGGGGGTGGGGGGGGGGATTTCCAAGATCTCTCTCCCTCTCTCAGACGGCTGGTGGCTTTCAGACACGCCGTTGGCTTTCGAACGTGTTCAGCCTTGGTCAATGCTACACACCGATCAGCATCCACGGTTCCGAAGCACCCAACACCTTCACTGCTGACTCCACACCTCACAGTTTGCTTACGTCGAGTTATCTTTGGTAAATTCTTTGTCATGCTCCTGGAAGAGGCACGGCATAAACGACATCCATCTACATCCATATTTATTTCCTCCTTTATTTATTTCATAAACATATTTAATATTGACTCAAATGGCGTTCCATGGTGCAAAATGATGTTCGTCCCTGACTATACTACTACCTCAGTGTTTCTGGCCAAATTGCGGCTACTACCTCATGGTATATATTTGTTTTTTCCCCCCATTAAAGACTTGATCAATGAAATTCATAACTGAACCTTTGACACCTTGCTTGAATATGATGAGGCCTTTTAGATCCCTTGAGTCTAAGGCTTTAAGAGACACGGCTGTGGTTCTTTGTTCAATTGAAATGTCGTCGTACTTGCACTTAAACTGCTGAATCAAAACATAAAATGGGTGTTGTCTTTGTTTTCTTTGTTGTTTTTATTATTGATCGGATCCAAAACATGTTTGTGCAGGCCTGGTAAACTGCACAAAACATGTTTGTGCAGGCGTGGTAAAATCACAGTTAACGAGGCAAATTTACAATATTTTAGAGTATTATTTAAAGGGTAATTCTACAGTAAATTAGTAACAACTGAGTTGCATTATTATTACAGTAAAACAGGCAATTACTGTCATTTATGGTCATCCAGTGAGGCGAGATACTGTAGTATTATTACTGTATATTCTATATCCATGGGCGTGGCAGCTGGGAAGTTACAGTATACAGTTGTACTTTTATTGTACTGTGAAAAGAGCACATCTGACCCGACCCTTGCACAGTGGTACCTCGACTTACGACCGCATCTACTTACGACTAATCCAAGATACGAGTAGCGATAGTCGCGAAAACGTGTGTCGACTTGCGGCCGACTGCTCCAAGATACGAGCGTGGAAATTTGCAGTTGGCGCGTCGGTGGCCAGTCAGCAGTTAGTCAGCAGCCAGTCAGCAGCCAGTCAGCGGGCTAACTACATCGTGTGTGCACGTAGTTCGTGGCTTATCGATATTTTTTTTCATATTTTACATTACATTAAGCATATTTACTGTTTGTGATGTGTATTTTGTTTATTTTCACCCTTCATGATTTATATGGGAAAAATTGCTTTGACATACGACTGTTTTAACATACGACCGTTCTTATAGAACCAATTACAATTTTTTCCTCCTCATCCATTTTTTGGGGCCGCTTTTGTACAATCTCACAACCAAGGATGAACAGCGGAGGAGCAAAATAAAAGGATCAAATCGTGTAATCATCTGGGGCTGACCCCCCCCCGACGCCCCGGTAACAGGTGTATCCGAGTGCGCACTGCACCGCCGCCGCTTCCTTCCTCCAATACCTGAACCGAACCAAAGAAAGAAAGAAAGAGCGAGAGGGAGAGAGAGAGAAAGCCCGTTTCAGAGCGACCTGGAAACGGGGTTTACAGCGAGTATTAAGTATTTCTCCAGTCCCCAGTCACGTCATTAAATGAGCAAAATAAAAGGACAGAAATAGGACAGTCCGATGGCCCGAGCCTGCTCTGCAGTGAACTCTGTCCCTGTAGAACACGCCACAGACTCTCCTCATCCCACAGATTACTGCTTAATCCCTTCCCACGCTTCACGTGCCTGGCCCCACTCAAAACACGACCCCCCCCCCCCTTCCCAGCTCAAGTCTCAAAGGCCGGCGCCCAACAAATCTTATAACAGTTGAATGTTTGTAGGAGAAAGAAGCCGCGGGCTGTGGATTAGGAGCGGGCGATCGGGGGGGGGGGAGTGATTTATTGGCGCTTTCGTAAGATATTTATTTACACGTAAGAAATTTGAGTGACTCTTATAACCGAGCAGGTGGGGCCGTTGATTGGAACAGCTGGAATGCAGCCTTATTGACAACAATTAACAGTTTTGCAATACTATAATAACCAAAATCTCTGACAATATCTGTGCTATACGGCGGCTCTACCTTATCCTCTTCCAGATCACAGCAGGGGGACGACATTTTTCAGCAAAGTAACTCTTTCCACACGGACACTGCCTTGGCAAATCTCCAATCATATACTTATTGGTGGTCAGCGGGGGCCCGCTATTTGTGGCCACGCAAATTCTGTAAAAACACTGAGACATGGCTTCTCTCACCAGGGTCAAGAGCTTTACCCATGAGTCGCATAGTGCTGAACCGAACACGATCACGTACAATTCCAGAAGACTAGACCAGCACGGACTCACGTGTCAGCTTCTACCGTAGCTGGAATAAACGACAACTGCCTGATATCGCTCCAATATGTCAAAATAGGGTTTATTGCATCCGGTAGACACTTCCTTGATTATCTGTGCGTGTGAGTGTGAGAGAGAGATAAAGAGATAAAGAGATAAAGAGAGAGAGAGATCTGATTGTTTTTTCACTGCATCTGACATTCTGAGCCCTTCAGTGCTTTACGGCACTTTGCAGCAAGGAGATGATGTTGAAATTGGCACATTACACACACATATATATATATATATATATATATACATACATATATATATACATACATACATATTCGTATATAGGCATAATTTGGCTATATTACATTATTCGCTAATATTGTTCTTATTATTATTTTCTGTTTTGCGCAACTCCATCTCACTGCAACGTACGTGCGTGACGTACACGAGAGGGGAAAAGTACTTGAATCGCCGCCTCAACCCAGCGGGGCCCGTACACCTCAACCCCGACGCGCCGAAGGACCCGAATTCAGGGCCTCGGTCCGAAACCCCAAGAGCCCGCTTTGCAAATAAAATAAAATAAAATAAAATACAGATAAAAACACACACACACACACACACACACACACACACACAGGCGGCCTCCGACAATGAGCTTTAACCCAACACGTTCCCCTTTCACGGCCTCTGGGGGCGAGCTCCGCACACAACGCAGCGACGCGACGCGCTCACCGTCGCCGCGGGGATCAGGCTTCCATCGCCGCACACTTCCTTGGGCTCCTTTTGGGCCAGGGACGCGCCAAACGTCACCTTCACCATGGCGCTTCGGCGTCGGCGGGCGTGCGTGCGTGGGACTCCTTCGGCCGCGCTCCCTCGCGTCGTCATCCGCGGCAGTGACGCACACCAACGCGAGCGCCGCGGACCACGTGGTCGGACCGCGCCGGAGCCGGGGAGGCGAGACTCGCAAACGATCCGTCCGCCGTGAAACCACGACCTTAAACGACTCGGCGAACCGCTCGCTTGTTGGGTTCGGTAAACCGTAAAAAAAAAAAAAAAAACAAGAAACAAACAAACAACAAGCAGCGGAGCAACGTCCCCGGCGCTTCTCGCCCTTCCGAAGTCTCGACAGATGCGCGCCGGAGGTTGGTTCGTCCGACAGTCTGACCCTCGGCGTCAGAACGAACGGGACGGGGGTCGGGGAAAAGTCGACTCTCTTTCCCGGGCGACTCGCCGGGGGCGCGTCAACGGTGCGTTTAGTTCCCCGCGCGTCCGGCCGATGACGCACGACGCGGTGAACGAATTTATAGTGCGTCAAGATTCAAGATCGAAGATTGAAGGGGTTTGTTCGTCACATACATACACAGACGTTCATGCATACATGCAGAGAAATGTCTTTGCAACGCAGCCGGAGGTTATGCACAACAGTTACTAAACCCAACATAATGGCTGACCTGATTCCTACCTCGCAACTAACTGAAACTAACTGATTCCTAAAACGTAATGCAGTGAATAGAATAATATAAATACAATAAAAAAACAAGACTCAACAAGTTCATACAAAGTGGAGGTGCTTCATAGAAGTAAAGGGAGTAGAGTTATGTATATGGGATAGGCTATTTGTATAGACAGATATGTGCAGTAAAGTGCGTGTGAATGAAGTGTGTATGTAGATATACAGTACAGTATACAACAGTACCACACAGCAATACAGCGCAGTATGCAGTAACCCAGAACAGTGATACTATATATATATATATATATATATATATATATATATATATATATATATATATATATATATACATTTATAAATCCATTCACCGTGTATATCATATAAAATATATATATATATATATATAGATACATGTATTCGAGTGACATTCTATAAAAAGCTCAAGCTGTAAAATAATCTATCGATCGTGCTACAACGACCACCGTCGCATCCTTCTAATAGTAAGTAAAGGCAAGGGCAGCGAAATGCACTTTATTGTTGTTGTTATTGTCGTTTACTATTCAAATTTACGTTCCACACGCTCACGTTGTTCGTGACGAATTAAGTGATAGCGCTAACATTAGCAACACCAAAACCCTATCAATAAATCCAGCCGTCAGGTGCCAACTGAAACTATTTCATTATACTGAAGTTTCAGACGAGGTGTAATGTAAAATATTATAACATAAGTTGCAGTGGCTGCGAACATGGGAAACATATTTAAATCGCGGAAAAATAAATGCACGCCGAATATATATCATTTTTACAACAGAGCAGAAATATTTTTGCTTCGTATGATATTGTAGCGTTCCGCACACCGAAAAACAAGCCGCTGGCACCCTGGAACCTGGCTCTAGCTCCCCACGTTCAGCCGAGCGCCCGCCAGCCCCCTCTCTGGTCTTCATGAGCCCCCTCTCTGGTCTCCATGACCCCCCTCTCTGGTCTCTATGAGCCCCCTCTCTGGTCTCCATGACCCCCCTCTCTGGTCTCTATGAGCCCCCTCTCTGGTCTCCATGACCCCCCTCTCTGGTCTCCATGACCCCCCTCTCTGGTCTCCATGACCCCCCTCTCTGGTCTCTCTGAGCCCCCTCTCTGGTCTCCATGACCCCCCTCTCTGGTCTCTCTGAGCCCCCTCTCTGGTCTCCATGACCCCCCTCTCTGGTCTCTATGACCCCCCTCTCTGGTCTCCATGACCCCCCTCTCTGGTCTCTCTGAGCCCCCTCTCTGGTCTCCCTGCCCCACCTCTAGGACCTGCCTTGAGCGTCCAAGCCAGCGACACAGTAATAATAAACACATCAAAAACACAGTTTGAACATTTGGAACAGGGTTGCCACAATATCATACAAATTAAATTGAAATATATGTGTCTGTATAGAGTTGTCTTATTCTGCTTTATCAGTAGTGTGTTATTTTTGTTATACAACTAGGATGGTTATTCTTTAACCATCAATATGACAAAAAATGTAAAAATGTTGTTTTACATTAATTAAGGTATTCTGGAAAGTAAACGGTATAATTACTATGGTATAATTATTACTAATTAGTATAATTACATTGACTAATTTAAGTTATATGTGTGCACACATACCAATCACATTGCTAAATGTGGCTGAAATATAAAAGCTAGTAGTGGTATTAAATGAAGAGCCGTTCAGGCTCTTATTGCTGAGCTGAGCTAAATGATCCGATTCACTAGTGCCGCGTAAACCCCCTCGGTATCGGTATCAGTATCGATATGGGCGATTCTGCCCTGGTGTTGCATGGTATTGGAACAAAACCAAATTCTGCGGTATCGCCCACCCCTAATTAAAAAGTCAACCTGCCTCATAGAAATGTCTAGGAATGAAAGGTATTTAATCTTAAACTTATTTTCAGAAAAATATAGGAAGGGCTTAGCCTTGATGGGCCATTTATACCAGCCGACCCGAAACATTTATGGCATTTTTAAGGATCCTGACATTTCTCACTTTAAAAAAAAAACAATATTTATTTTGTCACACACACTGAACACGTCATTTTTCACGAAACGGAAAAGGTAGAGAGAATATTTAAATTCTTAGAATTAAAGCCAAAGCTCTTCCTACTCTACTAAGAATGCAGCTCCTCCCATTTTCTTATTTACATGAACGCAATCAGGGCCGGGCCGGGCCGGGCCGGGCCGGGCCTAGCCTTTTTGGAGCCCAGCATGTGTGCGGCAGAAAATTCCTTACAGGTGCATGCCACCCTCCCAGGTGCACTGGATACCTCACCACCCAAACTCCACCCATCCGCTCTGATGCCACCACCTCACCCAAACACATCAGTTTTATTCACCAGGTGCATCACAATTACTAGGAATTTGTTCTGGTGAGGTCTCCTTTATTTTTCTGAAAACATACAAATTCACATTTGGGGGTGCCCAACATTTTACATTTAAAATATTATTTTCCCCATAATTGTACTTCATTTGTTTGCCAATACAGCCTACGCTCAGGGCCAGCCCTGGGGGCAATTGACAGGAAAAACAGCAATATTTACAAAAAATATATTAAATGTATAAAAAGATTTATACATTTTATTATATTTCCTCACTATATGATATAATTACAAAGAGGAACCTCATGTGGAACTGAAGTCAGTGGTCGTCGGTCAGTCATTGTATAGTGACACTCCAAGCTCCGCTGGGTTCATAAAGCCTGCACCCAACCAGGCTAGGAGGAAAGCGTTAGTTGCTATGGTAGCCGAGCTGGCATCTTTGCAAGCCAAGTTTTTGCACTGAACATAGATTTGTCCCCCATTACTTACATTAAACTCCTGATGGGGGTATGGAGCCAGTATGCATCCAGTATGGAGAGAGGGCTGGACTGCTGCGGGATAAGGAGTTCAAAACAGGTCACAAAAAATGTGAACTGTTCCTGTAAGACCCGCAGAGACACGACGTCCCTGCAGACACCCTGGTACTGCTGGACAATTTTACATTTTTTTACGCCTTGCGATGTATTAGATATTCCCTGCATGTTTTGAATTCTAAACAAGCATGCATGCTTTTGTTTGAGGTACTGTACGTCATGTTCCACCGGGAGCCGCTGCTGTTTAGATAATTGCACAAAATAATGGCTTATGTTTTTACCTCACATTCATGGTTGCGATTGAGTAGAATACAGTCATAATGCATAAGAAAGTGTGTAAATATTGAGATATACTGTACTTCATATTTATAGGTCTTGTGGCGAAAAAGCAATATTATTGCTTTATTGCGAAAAAGCAATATAATTGCTTTTTCACCACAAGGCCTATAAATATGAAGATAATAGATTTTTGCCATATTGCCTAGCCCAACCCCAGTTTTGTCCATGTCCACACTTCCCAAACCTATTGAGGACTACTAAACTAAGATAACACTTTATTAATCCCTTGAGGGGATTTCAGCTGCCACAGCAGAAAAAAACAGTGCAGTCAAGAAATTAAAATGAGATAAAAGATATCCTGCCATGTCTTTTGGCTTTGCCCATATATATACAACCCTTCCTTCTACCAAATTGTATCAGGTTATGAGGCATTTATTTATTTAGACGGATCTAAATATTGAAATAAATGACATGTTCAGGTAATGCATGGGAACTTCATCAGCGTCAGCAAATGAAGGCGCATGGAATGAGCAAGGAGTTCAAGTGCTCTTGAAAAAACGTGTGGAACCAGAGGATGAGAGGCTCTGGCTTTTTTAAAATGGAACGGACATGCCTACATCTGTAGTTATGTGGTACTCTAGGATGGCGCAGAAGGAGTTGTCCAAGATGTCCAGGTCACAGGGTTCCATTCCTGCCATATTTACAATAATAAATATGGTCAGAAGGACAACACCCAGGGAAAATCCTGCCAACATGGTGGCCATCAAAAGCCACTGGACAAAGTTGCGCCAACAGCTAAACACACAACACAGAAACACACATACACACACACACACTCACACACACACAAACACACACACACACACACACACACACACACAGCCAGACAGACAGACAGGCATGCACACACAGGACACAAGATGGAAGAGAAAAGGTAAAGAAAAGCAAAAAGTTTAGAACACAATACAATAAAAAACAGAAACTTTTGGTGCAAATAAGACATAGAAGCCATTCTATAGAAGGACCTAACTTGGATAAAAGCAAAAAATATAAAATACCTTTTGGCCTGGACTTCGGCAGCTGGAATGCCGGAGACCGTCCCTTCTCCCTCCTGCCGATTCTCCTGAATAGAAAGACAAAGGTCTTAGTTATGTTTAGGTCAAGACATCGGTGGCTCAAGCAGGGTGAGAAAAAAAAACACCACGTATGCATACGTCTTACGAAAAAATAAATTCTGATTCTGGCTATCAATTAACACATTGCCTTTAAATAATATCGTACAGATAAAAAAAAAAAAAAAAAAGATTTGAATTTCTTCAATTGCTCTATTTCAGTTCTGGTATAAACAAGTTTCTGTTCTGCTGAGCCAACCCGGAGGAAGGATTCCTTTCATGTATTGTTTTTTTCTTGCTCGTCCAAGGCCTTAGTATAAGGCGGTGTGTTTTTAAATTGTCCTCTGAATGTAAAGCTGTAAAGCCCTTCCACATTCTCACAAATAAAAGTGATACACAAGTAAATTGCACTTGACTGCAGTAAAGGAAAGAACACTGGTTTAATTAAAATTGTAATCTTGTCCACCCATATAAGTTATGTACCATTTTTTACCTAAACACATACGTATTTGAACGTATACCATTCCGCTTGAAAAGAAAGGCACGGTGCCTTCTTTTCTTATGTTCATTTTAGTTGCATTACGATTGAATGTCCCCTTTAGTTTCCCTCAAGGTAAATATGGGATTGGACGTGTGAGAGGTGCAGTTAAAACTCACCACTGCAGGTCGGTCGATTCGACGAGGTTGGATGATTCGAAGAGGTTGGTCGTCACGAGCAGGTTGGCTGATTCGAGCAGGCTGGTTATAACGAACAGGTTGGTCGACTCGAGCAGGTGGGCTGATTCGAACAGGTTGGTCGTTACGAGCAGGTTGGTCAATTCGAGCAGGTTGGTCGACTCGAGCAGGTGGGTTGATTCGAGCAGGTTGGTCATTATGAGCAGGTTGGTCAATTCGAAGAGGTTGGTCATTATGAGCAGGTAGCCCGCTAAGAGCAGGTTGGTCAACTTGAGCAGGTTGGTCATTATGAGCAGGTAGTCCGCTACGAGCAGGTTGGTCAACTTGAGCAGGTTGGTCATTACGAGCAGGTAGGCCGCTACGAGCAGCTTGGTCAACTTGAGCAGGTTGGTCATTACGAGCAGGTAGTCCACTACGAGCAGGTTGGTCAACTCGAGCAGGTTGCTCGCTACAAGAAGTTTGGTCATTACGAGCAGGTCGATCGTTATGGGAAGGTTGGTCGTGACGAGAAAGTTGTCCGATTCGAGGAGGTTGATCGTTATGAGCAGGTTGGTCGTCAGGGGAAGGTTGGTCGACTTGAAGAGGTTGGTCCTTATGAGCAGGTTGGCTGATTCTAGCAGGCTGGCCAATTCCAGCAGATTGGTCGACACGAGCAGCTTGGCCGACTCGAGCAGGTTGGTCAATTTGAGAAGGTTGGTCATTATGAGCAGGTTGGCCGATTCGAGCAGCTTGGCCGATTCGAGCAGGTTGGCCGATTCGAGCAGGTTGGTCATTACAAGCAGGTTGGTCGACACGAGCAGCTTGGCCGATTCGAGCAGGTTGGTCGATTTGAAGAGGTTGGTCATTACAAGCAGGTTGGCCGATTTGAGCAGGTTGGTCGACAAGTGCAGCTTGGCCAGTTCGAGCAGGTTGATCGATTTGAATAGGTTGGTCATCATGAGCAGGTAGGTCAACTCCAGCAGGTTGGCCGATTGGAGCAGGTTGGTCGATTTGAATAGGTTGGTCATCATGAGCAGGTAGGTCAACTCCAGCAGGTTGGCCGATTGGAGCAGGTTGGTCGATTTGAATAGGTTGGTCATCATGAGCAGGTAGGTCAACTCCAGCAGGTTGGCCGATTGGAGCAGGTTGGTCGATTTGAATAGGTTGGTCATCATGAGCAGGTAGGTCAACTCCAGCAGGTTGGCCGATTGGAGCAGGTTGGTCGATTTGAATAGGTTGGTCATCATGAGCAGGTAGGTCAACTCCAGCAGGTTGGCCGATTGGAGCAGGTTGGTCGATTTGAAGAGGTTGGTCATTACAAGCAGGTTGGCTCATTCTAGCAAGTTGGTCAATTTGACGAGGTTGGTCGTTACAAAAAGGTTGGCCGATTGGAGCAGGTTGGCTGATTTGAAGAGGTTGGTCATCATGAGCAGGTTGGTCAACTCGAGCAGGTTGGCCGATTGGAGCAGGTTGGTCGATTTTAAGAGGTTGGTCATTACGAGCAGGTTGGCTGATTGTAGCAGGTTGGTCAATTTGAAGAGGTTGGTCATTACAAGCAGGTTGATGGACTTGAGCAGGTTGGCCGATTCTAGCAGGTTGGCCAATTTGAAGAGGTTGGTCGTTATGAGCAGGTTGGCTGATTCTAGCAGATTGGTTGATTCGAGCAGGTTGGTCGCTATGGGCAGGTTGGTCATCACAAGCAGGTTGGTCGTCATGAGCAGCCCTAGCAAACCAAACACAGCGTTGACATAATGAAAAAAAGAGGAAACAGAAAAACAACTTTTTGCAAAATGGTGAGGAATCTACAGTAAAAGTGCCCTCCAACCCAGGAGCTTACCTCGAAGCCTCATCTAAGTGAAGAATTGGCTCATCTTCTATCACTGAGATCAGCTTTTGAGCCTTGATACGAAAAATAAATCATGAGACGTTAAACGGCAGAAAGTGGTGGTCTTTCATGACGACCGCACCATGTGGTTTTCTGACACACACATACACACAATGATAGCGTTAGACATTTCAAAATGTGACATTTTAAGAACTTAATAAAGGGAGGTGGGGCTCTTCCACAGTTTGCCCACTGTTGTACTTCTTCTTCCATATCAAGAAACGCCATCTAAGCTCTAGAAAGCAGTTTTCAACCCAAACATAAGTAGGCACAGTGCCTTCTTCTTTTTTTATATACTGGTACATTGTATATGCATTAGGATTGAATGTGTGAGAGGTGCAGTTGAGATTCACCGCTGTTGAGGATTCTCTCCATGAAAGTAGGTTATGAGCAGGGTGATCATCACGAACAGGCTGCTCATTACAAGCAAGGTTGTTCGCTATGGGCAGGTTGGTCATTCTAAGCTGGTTGGCCTTCCGAGCAGGTTGGTCAGACATTTCAAAATATAACATTTTCATAACTTAATACAGGGAGGTGGTTGTCTTCCACAGACAGCACACTGTTTTACACCTTCCCGGTGGAGAATCATTCAAATGTTTATCTCTAGTATCAAGAAATACCATCCAAGCCATAGAAAGCGGTTGCTTTTGAGGGCTTGTTAACATTTTTTTAACCTAGACATATTGTTGTCTAGCTTATATTATCCACTCAGCTAGAAAGACAAGGCACTTTGGCTTCTGGCTTCTTCTTCTTCTTCCACACGCTCACGTTGTTCGTAACGAATTAAGTGATAGCGCTAACATTAGTACAACAAAACCCTATCAATAAATCCAGCCGTCATGTGCCAACTGAAACTTTTCATTATACTGAAGTTTACTAGTAGTTACTAGACTAGTAACTAGAAGTTACTGGTCTAGTAATCTAAAGGTTGCTGGTTCGATCCCAGGCTCCTCCTGCTAGCATGCTGTAGTGTCCTTGAGCAAGACACTTAACCCCTAATTGCTCCTGATGGCTGCGTCCGTCAGTGTTTGAACAATTGTAAGTCGCTTTGGATAAAAGCGTCTGCTAAATGACTAAATGTAATGTAATGTAATGTACTAATGAGATCAGGTGTAATGTAAAATATTTGTATTGCAGACTCTTTAGTTTTACATTTCAGCAAAATAGGGGTTGAATGTGTGAGAGCTGCAGTAGAAAAAACTCACCGCTGCTGAAGATTCGTAGAGCTCCAGCTCTTGTGCCCATGAAAGTAGGTTAGGAGCAGGTTGTTTTTTACGAGCAGGTTCTTCATTAGGAGCACGTTGTTCATTCTGAGCAAGTTGGTCGTTATCAGCAGGTTGGTCTTTCTGAGCAGGTTGGTCATCACAAGCTGGTTGGTCATCATGAGCAGGTTGGTCCTCACAAGCAGGTTGGTCATTCTGAGCAGGTTGGTCTTTCTGAGTGGGTTGGTCGTCACAAGCTGGTTTGTCGTCATGAACAGGTTGGTCGTCATGAACAGGTTGGTCGTCACAAGCTGGTAGGTCGTCATGTGCAGGTTGGTCGTCATAAGCTGGTAGGTCGCCATGAGCAGGTAGGTCGTCACAAGCAGGTTGGTCGTCATGAGCAGGTTGGTCATCACAAGCTGGCAGGTCGCCATGAGCAGGTAGGTCGTCACAAGCAGGTTGGTCGTTATGAGCAGGTTGGTCGTTCTGAGCGGGTTGGTCATCACAAGCTGATTGGTCGTCACAAGCTGGTTGGTCGTCATGAGCAGGTTGGTCATCACAAGCAGGTTGCTTGTCACAACCAGGTCGATCGTTCTGAGAGGGTTGGTCATAACAAGCTGGTTGGTCGTCATGAGCAGGTTGGTTACGAGCAGGTTGGTGGTTCTGAGCAGTCCTAGCAAACCAAACCCAGATAAATGTATTGAGATATAAAAAAGAAAACAGGAAACCGAAAACAAGATCTATGCTTTTCGCTACATGGTAAGGAATAAAGTGTACAAGTGCCCTCCAACCGAGGATTTGTTTAGCTTACCATGCAGCATCCTTCCGCTGGAAATTCAGCCCATCTTCCAGAGCTGAGATCCTCTGGTTTTGATCCTTGATAAGGAACAAATATCAAACATGAGACATTAAATGACAGAAAGACACACACAAACACACACAATGACAGCGTTAATCATTTCAAAATGTAACGTTTGAACATAAAGGGAGGTGAGTCTCTTCCACAGACTGCACAATGTTGTACTACTTACCCGAAAGAGAATCCTTAAAATGTTTTACTCTGATATCAAGAAACATCATCTATGCCCGAGAAAGCAGCTTTTAACTTAAGCATATTCCACTCAGCTTAAAAAGCAAGGCACAGTGCCTTCTTCTTTTCTTATATACAGTTTATTTGCATTGCAGCCCCTTTAGTTTCGGTAAAAGAGGGGTGAGAGCTGTGTGAGAGCTACAGATAAAACTCACCGTTGCTGTGGATTTGTGGAGCTCCAGCTGTGTCCACGAAATAAAGTTATGAGCTGGTTGGTTTTTCTGAGCAGGTTGGTCATTCTGAGCAAGTTGGTCGTTCTGAGCGGGTCGGTCATCACGAGCAGCTTGGTCATCCAAAGTGGGTCGGTCATTCTGAGCATCTTCCTCGTTCTGAGTAGGTTGGTTGTTACGAGCCGGGTGGTCGTCACAAGCAGGTTGGTCCTTCTCAGCAGGTCGGTCGTCACAAGTTGGTTGGGCATCATGAGCAGGTTGGTCATCACGAGGAGATTGGTTATTCAGGGAAGGCTGGTCTTTAAGAGCAGGTTGGTCATCATGAGCAGGTTGGTCATTCAGAGCAGGTTGGTTGTACTGAGCACGTTGGTCATTTTGAGCAGGTTGGTCGTACTGAGCAGGTTGGTCATTTTTAGCAGGTTGGTCGTACCGAGCAGGTTGGTCATTCTGAGCAGCCCTAGCAAACAAAGCACTGACATATGCATTGAGATAAAAAAAAAAAAAGAGAATAGATGAATAAACATCCTCCCTTTTCGCTACATGGCGAATAATCAACAGCGAAAGTGCACTCCAACCCAGAAAGGCTTACCATGCTCCCTCCTCCCTCCTCCCATCTGAGATTCTCCCGTTTTGATCCTTGATAAGAAAAAAAAAAAATAGAACATGAGACGTTAATTAGCGGGAATCTGTGGGTTTCCATGACAACTCCATGGTGAGTTTTTGTGACACATATAAACACGTAAAATGTTAGACATTTCAACAACTAAATCCTAGGAGTGAGTCTCTTCCACCGACTACACACTACTCTATAGAGAATCATTTAATATCAGTATCAGCGAATACCATTTGTCAACTCACCACAAAAAACACAGCTATGTCCTAGGAAGCAGTTTTTAACCAAAACATATTCCACTCTGCTTAAAAAGCAAGGCACGCTGCCTTCTTGTTTTCCTCAACTTTATTTGCATTGTACCAAAACTGACCACTGCAGAGGATTTCTGGAGCTCCAGCTCTTCTGCCCATGACAGTAGATTACCAGCAGGTTGGTCATTCTGAGCAGGTCGGTGGATCCGAGCAGGCTCCTCTTTCTGAGCAGGTGGTTCCCACCGAGCCGCCCTAGCAAACCAAGAACAACAGAAAGATGCATGCAGATTAGAAAAAAAAGAGGAAACTATCTAGAAAAATATCCTCGCTTTTCACTAACATGGCAAGGGATCTGCAGTCAAAGTGCACTACATCTCAGGTAGGTCTTTAGCTTACTTTGCGTCCTCCTCCCGCTGTAAATTCAGCTCATCTTCCAGAGCTGAGACCCACTGGTTTTGATGCTTGGCATGGGAAAAAAAATCCAAACACAGGATGTTAAATGGCAGAAAGTGGTGATTTTCTATGGCGACCGCCCCGTGAGCTTTCCTGATGCATACAAAAACACACAATGATGGCGATAGGCTTTTCAAAATGTAGCACAAACAACATTTACCTAATACACAGAGGTGGATCCCTTCCACAGATGGAATACTGTTGTAGCTCTTACCCAATAGATATAGAATCATTCAGATTTTTAGCCCTCGTATCTAGAAACACCATTCATTTGTCAATTCACCCAAAAGAAAAAAACAAAAACACATCTAACCCCTATGAATAGTTAACAATGAGGTAAACTTGGGATTGAATGTGGGAGGTGCAGTTAAAACTCACCGCTGCTGAGGATTTGAGGGGCTCTAGCTCTTTTGCCCATGAAAGTAGGTTTCGATCAGGTTGGTTCTCACAAGCACGTTGATTTTTATGAGGTTGGTCCTTCCGACCAGCCCTAGCAAACCCAGCGCCGATAGAATCGTTAAGATTTTTGAAAAAGTAGGTGACAGCTTTTTCGCTACGCGGTGCGGGATCTGCAGTAAAGATGAACTCCGACCCAGGAATTGTTTAGCTCACCACGCAGCCTGTTCCCGCTGGAGATTCAGCTCATCTTCCAGAGCTGAGATCCTCCGGTTTTGATCCTTGATAAGGAAAGAAAAAACAACAAATGCAAGACATTAAATAGCAGAAAATTAGGGTTTCCCACGATTCCCACGACATTTAAATCCCATACAATGACAGCGTTGAATTGCCGAGCTGTAACAACAATTCAATAACTCATACAGGGAGGTGGGTCCCTCTTACAGGCTGCACACTGTCGTACTTCTCACCCGATAGAGAGTGGAATCCCTCCGTTCCATTTTCATTTCAAATTCCTGACATACATTCCGGAGCCTGCTGATGGAGGCCCTTTCCTTAATCTGCTGGTCCAGGTTGTTCCTCATCCTATCCTGCTCCTCAGCGAGGAGGCTGCAGTGAGAGCATAAACCCTCCAGTGACTTCTCCTGACTGCGGATGGACAGAAAAGGCCCGGGCCGAGGGTTAGGTGTGATAGCAGGTTGTTCTTGAGGTCTTTGCATCGGTTAGCTGCTGTGGACCGCTTATGAAAAACAAACGTTCTTTGGTCAAATTTCTCACCGTTTCACTTGGTCAGAGAGGGTGGTGTTCTCAATAACCAGCCCAGCGATCTTCACATCCGCTGTGATCAGATGTTCCAGGTGGACGTTCAGCCTTTCATCAGTACTATGAAAAATACAAATAAATACAGTTCAGTTCAGACTTTTTTTTTTTCATATACCTTCCTCTCCTGCCTGTGGACAAACACTCACTGCGCATTTTTTTTTTGTCCAATTTCCTACCGTTTCACTTTGCCGGAGAGGGCGGCGTTCTCCACAACCAGCCCAGCGATCTTCTCATCTGCTGTCATCAGATGTTCCATCTGCTGATGTAGCCTTCGATCATTACTATCATCACACACACACACACACACACACACACACACACACACACACACACACACACACCGCCCCCAAAACCCACACACACACATTCATACGAAAACACACACACACACACACACGCACACGCACACACACACGCACACACACACACACACACACAAAAACACACACAAATAAGAATAAATAAATCAACTTTATAGTACAGCTTCCCAAACTGTCTGTATTATTAAGGTAACATATAACTTTCCCTGTGAGGAAACTCCGGTGTCACAGCATAAAAAAGTCAAGACAGGCATGAGAAGATGGAGATAAGGAATAGATAATGATTATAAGGTTCATGTAATCGATAATAATAATAAATAGATGGAAATAAAATGAGCGCTACGCTACCTGGTAGAATTCAGACCAACGTGGGCAAATGGAAGTTACGCCAGTGAGTGCAGGTCGTGGCAGAAATAATGTACATGGCATCCCAACAGTATTACAGGAAGTGTCAATCCAGTAATAATTATACAAGTATGTTTAAGTATATATTAGTCAAGTAAAGCATATACTATTTATTGTTATTTATAATGTAGGGTGGTATTATAATAGACCGAAGAGTAATATATAGTAGTATAGTATAGTATATAGCATACAGGGTATAGTATAGTATGATGAAACATAATATGAGGATATAGTAATAATATAGTATAATTGTATACAGTAGTATAATATAATATAATCCACACAGTATTATAAATGAACATGAAAAGGCAGGTTCCTTTCTTACCTTTTCAGTTTTTTGGAGAGGTCCTCAATCTCCCAGTGCAGCTTGGTGATCTGGGTGGATTGCTCCGCCCTCTCCTCGTCCACGGTCTCCAGGCACCGCATGAGCATCTCATGTCGTCCCTCCTGCCGACGGATGCTCACGTTCAGTTGAGCAGAGTTCTCCTCCCTGAAAAGTTGCCAATACGTTCAACCACGGCTGTACAGGTCACCTTTCTCGTCGACAAAATAAAAACAGTAAGATAACATAGTTCTCTTAGATTCCCTACAAGGCTAAGTAGATACAGATGAGAGGTAGAAGTAATACCGTTAAGTGATGATTGTTTAAAGTTAATAAAAAGTTCAATGTCCAATTAATTAATTAAACCTGGTTCAACAATCGCAGGTTCAATTCGTTATTTAAGAATAGACAGACAGGCAGACAGACAGACAGACAGACAGACAGACGGACAGACAGACAGACAGTACTTTATTTATTCCAAAGGGGAAATTGCAATGTACCAGCAGCTCACATAAAATACACAATAATAATAAGACAATACAATAAAAATATCAAAAAAGAAAATATATGGACAATTTGGAAAATATACAATAAACTTAACAGATAAATATGGAAAATATACACTAAAGCGAACAGTTACTGCAACTACAGTATACAGTAAACCTAATGATAAACAACGGATATAAGATAACAGAGAAACAATGATAATAGCATAAAAAAGATAAAAAATGAAAAAGACCAGAAAAATAAAAAAGTTCAAAAATGAGATATATAAGCTCCCAAACAATAGGTTATGAAATAAACAGTGAAGCAGAACGATGAACCTCCAACCAAACGTACTGTCCGTCGGTGTCTGTATTAAACAACTGTAAATATACACCTACATCAAACAGGGGCGCACTCACTTTTTCAGAACTCCGATGGTGCACATTGTGGAGACTTCTGTATATATCTGGAATACAAGCGTGATGAAACGTCTTGTTAGTGTATCCATTAAAGCTTTGACAGTTGTTTGTCAAAGTGTCGATCGGTCCAGGCCGCAGACTGTAACCTTCCGCCACGAGGTATAACAGGAAACCAGAAACTGGGTTGGATTTCGTTGTGATAGTGAAAGGGAGTGTTGGCCCGGACCGCTTATGATATAACACTCGGTGCTTTGGACATAGGGCGGGGTTGTTGGGAGCGCAGGAAATGTGAACTGGGCGGGCTAACACGACCAACTTGGAAAGTTGAAACTGTGCCAGGCTTTACTTTATGACGGCGAGGCACAAAACAAAGACAAATGTCATATTTTGACTTTCGGGCAGCCGTGAGGCACACGCCTGAACGTTTTTCGTCACTTGACGCCATCATTGTGATTGACGGTATAGTATGGCATTGTGTACAGTAGCAGCCGTGGCTGCAACGTCCCCGTTGGGAGGGAGCAAACTGAAATCTATGAATCTAACATGATGGAGGCGGGGCGGCGGTCTGAAGATGTCTCACAGGCTGCGAAAAACCGGTCGTACAATTTTAATCGGTACAGAAAACTGAGTTATACCTCTTTGGCCATACTGTCTATGGCTTTCAAAGTCGATTGCGAGACAGAATCAGTTTGTCTTCTTTTTCCTCCTCCTCTTCTTCTTCTTCTTCTTCTTCTTGTGGTTTAATGGCGGCTCGCATCCAACTGTAGTGTTGCATCACCGCCCTCTTGTATCGCTAAACGCTGTATGTATGTTTGTGCATATGTGCATGTGTATGTGTGTGTGTGTGTGTGTGTGTGTGTGTGTGTGTGTGTGTGTGTGTGTGTCACTGACCAACCCTCGGCTACTGACGAGGGTTGGTCAGTGGAGGAGCTCCTCCACTACATCTACACCTCTCTCGTCCAGGTAGCGACAAATGGATTTTTTGGGGCTTGTCACAGCTTTTCATGGTTCAGACTATGATGTCAGCGCGCTGTTGCCGGGCGACGTGCGTAAACAAATTCCGACTGTCAGGCTGAGAAGTAGCTAGCATATTAGCCTAGAGCCTACGTGTGCCGGTGTAAGCCCTGCCAGATTCCTGAGACTTTAACCACGGTTTGATGCCCAAACAACGCACCCAAGGAAGTCTCTGCATGACCTCTCCAGTAAGCTGGTTCAAAATGCTTTCTACAAATGACACTGTTGTATATCAAACAATGACGGCGGGTCAAAAGGGTACTCCCCCTACCAGAGGGTCAGAGTGAAAACAACATTGGATATCCAAAAAAGTTCTTCTTATTTTGTCTAATTTCTGTTAATTTAGTCACATAATCTCATGTTCTGCAACCCTAACATAACAGCACAGACTGTAATGAACTGGTGTCGAATACAAGTTTCATTGGTGGTATATGAGAACACTTTTAAAAAACCGTGCTGTAACCGTCCTCACCCCTGCGAGCCATTTCATTTCTAGCCATTATAAAATGGTGCTTTTGCCGATGTACCCCCGGAACACCGCCTGCAAGCTCCAGAGTGGAGTCAGGGTTGTAGCAGTGACAATGTGGCTCTATCTTCATTGTTTTTTGGTGGAGCCGGCGTTGTTACAACTCACGCCGTGCTACAATAAGCCCCGGTTTCCCTTAATATAAAATCAAATCATATAAATGGTCCCTCTATCTTCTGCTTTCTGGATGACCTGCTCTACCTCCTGAGCCACTGCCCCCTTAGTTTGACCAGAGGAGAAGATGAGCACCGCACAGGGGTGAGGGCGTGGCTCCACACTGCATCCAGCAGCAGTGAGTGGCCCTCAAGGCGACAATGAAGACCAAAGGCTCGATTTGGAGCCACCGCCTGATGGAGCCACCGCTGCTGCTTACCAAAGACAAGAACAGACAGTACGGGCCAAAAACGTGTACTGTGAGTATCCCAACTCTGAACTTGTCGAGCAAAACTTCAATTTGGAAACAAGCGATTTTATATGCCGCTCGAGGCCTACAGGAGCCCTTTTATTCCAGCAGATTAAGGAATTTAAAGACAGCGTCTTGGGTGATTATGGGGAGGCAAAAGCAGGTACATGTTGATCTTCAGAATCAGATGAACATTCTTCAAAACACCACCTTGTTTTCCAGAGGAGTCCAGCGGAGCGACCGCGTCCGTCTCCCCAGCAGGATATCGCGCCGCCGGATGGAGCACCTGTTCTCCACGTGTCAGCACCAAGGAGTCCAGGATTTAAAAGAGGGCGAAGACCCAGAGAGTTTCCTGCTTCCAGCACATCAACTTCAACAACACTGACTGTTCACTGGCTGCCTAATATGTGCCACCTCTTGACAGGTGCCACTGGAACCAGATGAACAACAACCTGTCAGTGGATTTAATGTTGTGCCTGATCTGTGTGTGTGTGTGTATATACATTATTATTATTATCTTTTTATTTTCATTTTATTTTGAGCTGCCTACTCAGATTGAGAGCTTATGGCAGGTCGGTGCTTTTTGTTGCTGACAGGGAGGGGATGTTGTTTGAAAGAAGGCTGAAAGAAAATGAACCGGAGAGCCGCAGTGAAAAAGAAAGAAAAAAAAACAAAGAAAGCTCTGTCGGCTGAGGATGAGAAAACGTGCAAGAATAACTGATTTACTGTTGAAATATGGCCAGGGCCGTTTTTTGATCCCAGTCCATCACTGCACACACACAGATAGATAGACGGACAGACAGACAGACAGAGACAGACAGACAGACAGACATACTTGAAGCAGCTCGTTTGGCCACACAGTCATGGACGTCTGGGTGGAGAAATAAGAGTTCTTCTTAAAGCTGTTCACTGTTATGCCACCGCTGTATTTATTTGTTTATAATTCACAAGTGTGGAAACTAATGTTGGTCCTGGATGACTTTCAGTCTCCCTCCCTGTACGAGTCCGGGGGCGAGGCAGTGAAAACTGTGAGGAAGCACTCTGTCATACCATCTGTGACAGAACAAAGGTGGGCATTTCTACCGTGTAGCAGACTTGTATAAAGTGCATAAAATATGTGTAGATGTATAAGCTTTTTTGTAGAAGGTATTTTATTGTGTTATGCTATGAATATATAAATTATAAATTGTTTCTGACTCGCGCTTTGGATGGAAGTGACTCAGTCGCAGAGCCCCGGAGCCCCAGAGCCCCGCTGCTGCACAGAGCTGAGCAGCGCGCTGTTTGCTTGTTTATTGAAAGTTTATTAATACTACTATTAATACTAATGTGTCCAAATTGCACCAAATTCAAGGCCACGCGTCCTTGGGTCCCCGGCGATGCACCTGCCAAGTGTGAAGTCGATGGGATGAACGGTTGTCGAGATAATGGAAGGACACACAGACGGAGATTCCCTCCTTCATAGTTACATCGTTGTTGTAGTTGTAAGCAGAACAGTTGTAAGAACAGAGAAAAAGAGTTATACTCCATTCATCAAACTCTTCTCTTAACAAAACATATAATTCACACACATACTGTACATAGGCCTATATCAAATAAATTAAATAAAAAATCTTCTCTGTTGACAAGATACTCGAGCATATATAAAATTATTTAAAAATGAGAGCCTAGAACCATAAATGTACTGTACGTTTCATAATAGCTTATCAGTGTCTGAATCTGTTTCCTTTATTACCCCGGGCCTTGAATATTACAGTGACCACGTCCATCTGGGTCAAGTGGATCACTATAGGCGAAGGATTATTATCACCATTATCACTCTTTATTTCTTGTGCCGATGATCATCTAATGGTATCAGTGGCTCTGCGTAGCCTGATGCACGGGGCTGTCTTTGTTTCGTTCAATCAGGAAACGGGGGAAAATAAAAACATCTGAAATAAAACGTTTTTATTCGTTTTTTGGGGGGGGAAACGGGAAAGGAGGACACGGAGCGGAGATTGCATTAAACAGCATTTGTAGAGGAATTACTGTGTAAGCGGTTGATCCTTGTCACCACGACCATTAAAGACGGTTTCCACCGTATTAATGGAGTTCCTTAATTGTTTTGATGTTGTATTTAATAGTTATTGGTGTTCCACTGCTTTGTGAATAAACTGTGCATCCCTGAGCAAGAGACAACTGTCGAGTTGGTTCTCCGCATCACTTTTGCTTTCCGCTTGCCCTGTCATACTGTACATACATACACACGCAATTCATTTTACTTATATTTTTCTTTTGGCTTAATTTCTTTTTTTTTTTTATTTCATTTTTATTATTTGTTTCTGACATTTGTTTTTATGTTACCTTTGTTTAGAAAAATGCATAAATAAATAAAGTCAATGAATTGTTTTTTCAGGTTGTCACCAAAGTGGGTAAGTGCTTCTGCTCTGCAGTGTATGTATGTAACGAGAGATAGACAGATAGATAGACAGACAGTCAGAGAGACGGACAGACAGATTTCTTGGATAAACCAGTTCCTGAGAGCGGGCCAGAAGAGATGCCAAGCAAGATTACCATGACAACGAACCCTCCTGTCACATTATGATGAGATTTTTTTTTTTTTTCTACACAAGTCAGACAATCTCTTCAATGTTAAAACACAAAAAATAAATGACGATAGCAACAGAATTACATCATAACATTCTGACTCAAAGTCATTCAAGCTTGAATAAAAACACAGCAGTGTTGTTCAGTTGTAGGTAAAGGTATGTATTTAAAAAAATAAGCAGGTCTATATCTCATCAGATCAAATATAAATAAAATCTACAACAACAAAAAATAAAGATCATGAGAGTACAACTAGCAAAATGCTTTATACAAAAATATGTGCAATATCCATCAATCTGAAGATAGATACATTAGTGTTTTCTTTACTTAGGCGGTGATCTCTGTTTTGTCTTCTGGATTTGGAGATTCAATCTCCATGGCCATCAGGTAACCTGAGGAACAGCAAGAGAGACAGAATGAGGGCCAGTAACCAGGAGCAGTTATACATTTCTTTGCAGAAAATATGGATCGGTAGCAAAACCTCTCACTGATTATGCATTCAGCACGCCGCCATTGTAAAATCACATCTTGAAACCTTTTTATATTACCTGGCTTTTAACTTGCTGCTTTTATGTTTGCTTTGTGCAGCCCTTGTCATTTCCATTATTTTATAAAAAATTAAAATTGTAATTGGTGTCGATACGAAGGGACGGTAAGTTTTCACTTCCTTTGTTTTATTATTATTATTATTATTATTATTATTATTATTATTATATTTTTTATAAATAGTTGTGTATCTTTCTGCCCCTGTTAGCCGGTGTGAATAAGCAATAAAAGCCAAAAATGAATGTGAATGATCGACCTGGTTCATTACTACTAACTGGCAGATGAGACGTTTTTTATTTATACTATTTGGGTGGGAGGGCATCAAGTTATTAAAATCCTAGGACGAAGGGTTCGGAAAAAAAAAAGAAGCCACTACCGCTGATGTAAAATATAATAAAACATTTATAAGGGGAGATCCAGATAAACGAAAGACAATCATCACCCTCGGTGTAATCCATCTCAGGTCGGGTTGAAATGAAAATCCATGCCAGGCCGACTAACAGCGCCACCACCAGGTTGACCGTCACCCAGGGGTGCAGAATCTGGTGCTCTGACCCCGGGGGCCTGCAGCGGCAAGAGAGAGACGAGATATGGATCAGATCAGGCACTTCAACATCACCGCGTATCCCATGATCATCCAAAACGTTTTCTCTTGTATTTGGGTCGGCATTGGGGCCGGAGCGAGTAGCTACCACAGCGTCCCGTTGGAGCTGTGGTACATGTTGATGCGGTCGCTGGTCATCTGCTGACTGAGGGACAGGATCAGCGCTGAAAAGTATACTGCATCACAAAAGGAGGAGAAAGAGAGAGAGGGGAGAGGGAGGGGGAAGGAGAAAGAGAAAGGGGGGGTAGGAGGAGAAAGAGGTTCAACAATCAAAAATAGTCCGATCAATTTCTATTCAGAAAGTTGAACTGTCTTCGGGTGCTTTCATACCCGCTTACTTTAATGTGCACCAACACTCTTAGTTCAGGTAGACACAGGGTTCATTCTGGCATTACAAAATGAAATCCAAGGACTTTCAAGTACCTTTTAAATGTTTTTTTTACCTACAAACAATACATACGGGGTTAAGCTAATCCTTGCGATTAACCTCAAATAATTGTGATCATGTTCATGTTGTGAGACTTATTGGTGAGAACGAAGACATTGCCCTCATCGAAAGACGGCATTAATATTACAAATGTGAACCACCGGAGAAAATAAAAAGTGAAGAAATCGTGCTGACAACAGGTGAAGCAAGTAAGGTAAACCAAAACTAAAAATATACCATGCGATACATGAACTTACAGTCGCGAAAACTCGCTCGCTTGATCGATGGAAACAAAGTGTTAACTTACAGAATGAGGCGAGAGCCACCGGGTCCAGCATGACGAACTCCCTCAGAGCCATGGAACCCCTGGCCAGGTTCACCCTGAACAGAGGAACAGCTTAATGACAAGAGTATTAACGCAGATATCTGGTACAAAAAAACATGAAAACACAGTTTCTGTCCAAGAAGAGACAATTATTGACAGGGAACGTTGGATGGTTAAAAATTCAAGTTGACCCAACTGAGGGACGCACATCATTCATCATCATTTTTACTCGTGGCATCAAATAAAATGGCTTCTAATTTGCTTATCGTTAACTTCAAATTCCCGAATCGAATTCGGATGGAAATGTATGATTGTGGAATCTAGCGATTTAAAAAAAAGCAAGACTGGAGCAGTCTGGAGTGAGGTGCTTTGCTTAAACACCCCCCCTTAAAATAAAACATGTTTGCAGTTTTTCCGCATCGGGGCTGTGAATTACGATGATGAAACCGATAAATTCATGAGGGGAAACGACGTAATGAAAAGGCTTGTATATTTTTTAGATATCTGATTACGTCTGTTTTGGATTTTTGTGTTTTTTTGGCTATTTGTATATATTTGAAAATTACATTTTGATTAAAATGTATTTTTACATCACTTTTTAAGCATTTTAATGTAATTTTAATGAATGTAATGCACCAAACCTCACCACAACAAATTCCTAATATATGTCAATAACAATAACAGTAATAAATATAGCTGGATTATTATAATTATAATAAATATTATTATTATAATTATTATAGATTGGATTATATTTTCAGTAAGTTACGTTTCCATGAAATACGAAAAACGTTGTGGTATTTCTGAGTAATTACCATTGTACAGCTTCTATTTTTCCGACGTCTCGCTGGATCTTGAACACATCACTCAGTCACACGTTTCACTGGTTTCGAGTGGTTGGGGTTGACGACATTTTAAGGACTCCTTTTTAATCTACTTTTCATTAATCCGGCACAATCATGTGGATCACGGATTTAAAATCTAAATATAACAGATCTACTGACATCTACCAGGTTAGAAGCTGTATAAATACACACCGAAATCGGTAGTTCGGTAACGTCTAAACACTTTGGAGTGACGGAGTCCACGGCGCACACTGGACACGGTCCAACTGGACATTGTCAATCAGAATCTCTACATTTACGGTAAATAATATGATAACGTCAAAAAGCATCTTACTCTAAATCTAATCTCGTTCAATTCAGAACGTGACGTGTCAGTTAACCAAGACCAACTGAATATTTTGGGTCAAATTTGTTCGGTATTTATACTAATATCTGCTCCGTATGTGGATGGATTTGGATTAAATTTAAACCACGAGATCCTTGTGACACAGCGGTTTAAACGACACCTCAACCGCGTTCTTAAGTTATGCGGAAGTATAGTTCTAGCCGGGTTGGACATATTTCGGTGTGAAATGCATTGGCTCGTCTCTGTAATATCGATCTAAATTTGGTCGGTTTTTCCAACCAGAGATGTTTGTGGCAGCGTCTCAAACATCAGCCTTACGGGCTGGACCCCTAATAATAACAACAATAATAATAATAATAACAATAATAATCTGTTTCTGATATAGAGTGGGTTGTCACCTGTCGAAGGCGGCCACGGTGCTGATGGCCAGCAGCATGTAGAGCAGCGACTGCGCGGGGTAGGCCAGGGTGTGGTAGTGCTGCAGGAGGTTGGAGGGCGTGGTGAGCTGCTGCCCGGCGAGCATGTACACCACCACGATGTTCCACACGGCGTAGCCGGCCAGGAAGCCGTGGCAGAACAGCCCGATCATTCTGCGCGGGGGGGATGGTAAGTGGCAGGAGGGCGGGGCTCACTTAAAACCGCATGTTTAAAAAGCGGGGGTTCTATACGTGCAGTCGGTATTTAAACTTTCCTTTACTCATGTATGACCATTTTTTCTTTACTCGGGGAAACACGCCGAGGGAGAGACCCTCGTTCACAGTGGTGTTTAGTGATAAACCAACCACAACAAAGTAAGAAAAAAGAAAGACACTTTTATTCCCCCAATTTTTTTTAAAATTATATTTATACAGCTTTCTTGCCAATTATATATATTATTAAAAATATAGCTGAAGCAATGAATAAAAAGAAAATGTAATGTCAACATTGAAAACAATTATATGAAAATAAAAACTGAGCCGGGTAATCAACATTCAAACAATAACAACATTGCAATAGATGAAAAAAACCACAATGCTAGATTAAGTTTAGATTACAAAATGGACGGATGATCAGTCCCTCCTTCTTGTAAGGTGTCTAATGAGTACCATTTAAACAGTGTATGTTGGTTTGGGAAGAGCAAGGGGTGGTACTACTACTACTACTACTACTAATACTACTACTACTACTACTACTACCACCACCATTAAGTTCTGTTTATATGTGTACATAACATGTTTTATGCATTTTTTAATCTCTTTTTTCTTTACTATGTCTTATTCTTGGGAAATTAATAAAGTGTCATCTTATCATCTTCGTCTTCCTTATACTTTTACTTATACTTTTTTTTTTTTTTACTAGATTGTGTATAACGTTACGTCTCCACCGGGGGGGCAGTGTCACATTTAGTGAACCACAATGTACAGAAAGAAGAAGAAATCTGCTTTTTCCATTGGTTTGTTTTTTTCCAACCTTACTCTATTTGAAAACTCAGACCCCAAAAATACGGAGACAAAAAACCAGCTTTCGAACCTAGACGGCCAGCCGCACCTCTATCTGCCATGTTTTATTTTCCGCTTCGAACCCGCTTCCGACAGGAAGTTGGACGATTCGACCGCTCAGCTCGCGCCACTGAGACGCTCGCGTTCCCATACACACGGCTGACCTGAAGCCCTCGTGCACCCTCAAGGAAACGTCCCTGGTGGTCCAGAGAGGCTGAACAGGCTGGAAGTCCATGAAGTGGGCCGCCTGGTCGCTGGTTTGCCTCCTGTCGGAGCGCTCCGCTGCCTGGAAGTGCTCTGCGCGCGCGCACACACACACACACACACACACACACACACACACACACACACACACACACACACACACACACACACACACACACACACACACACACACACACACACACACACACACACACACACACACACACACACTTTTAATAATTTTAACATACATTCTACTGGGATATATTTTTGAGCACTCGGTGGAATTCCGCGTTGACCGCTCGGTAACTGGGAGATAGTTTCGCTCACTGTTTCTCTCGATGAAGACCTTCCCCATGGGCTGGCTCTGGCCCTGGGGGGCCGAAAACAGGGAGTGCTGGGGGATGGAGGGCGGAGAGTCCACGATGATGTCATCCTCCTCCACGTCCAGCTCGGTGGGGAGCTGGGACTCCGCAACCTTGGACTTCCTGGGCGACCGGGAGACGAGGGAGAGAGGGGGAGCGGCAGGGAGACGTTGTTGACTTAACATTTAACACTGCACACTTGGGAAGGCGCACGTGGTTTTTGTGCTCCTCACTTCTTCTTCTTGGGTTTTTTCACCACTTCCTCCCCGTCCGTGTTCTGGTCCAGCCCGTCCCCGTTCACCAGGTCTGCCTGGTCGTCTTCGAGATCTGAAACGCCGCCCCAGCTCACTCATCCACAAGAACTCAAATATTTCACATTCACGTCAAATATTATGATGGTCATAATAAAATGTAAAAAAATAAAAATACATCTGCGGGGGGGGGCACCGCACAGGGTCCAGTTTAGTCACGTTGGGTATCACAGCTTTCGGAGGTTCTGTCGCACCGCGGTGTCCGTCGGCAGTTAACGTTTTGGAAATAAATTATGTATAAAGAAAGACGTTCACTTTAAATTAAGCGTCTTATTTTTGTCGATGAATGTTAAAATTTTAAACATGTTTTTAAATATGTCGGTGACCGGCGCTTCATTGGCTCGTGTTCGACCAATCACCATGGACTTAGGGCTGGAGCAAATTTCTGAAATGTCCTTTTCCTCCATCAAACCATTAAGCATTTTAAAATAAGGCTTCTAGTAATATCTTATTAAGAAATTAAAATCATGATGTACGCAATAATTGCGATGCATTATTATTACCATTACCATGTTTTTATTACCATATTATTATTACCATGTTTTTATTACCATGCTTTTATTACCATGTTTTTATTACCATGTTTTTATTACCAGCTTCTTGCTAACATTGTCTCCCAGCGTCACACTAGAATAGATTGTGCTGCATTCACACTCTAGACCGGCAAACCGGAGGTCAAGCGGAGGAAGCGTCGAGCCGACTCCACTGCGCACGTTTCCTGCGGCTTCTGGGTTTTAAACGGACCGATATGTCAGAGTCATTTTTCCCTTTTGAGCTCACCGGGTTGAATAATAGCTGAAATATTATTCAAAATAGCTTAATTTGAATTATACGCAGTTTATTTGTAGTCTATATGTGCTTTGGATACAGAGATACTAGAATTTTAGTAATAATAATAACAACAATAATAATAACAATAATAACAATAACAATAATCATCATTTTTGTTGACCCAGAAGCATAAAAACCGCAAAAGATTGTCACAACATTGGGCCCTTTTTTTACTTTCTGTGTTCGTCCAATTGCGAACACGTCGTCATCTTTTTGTCGTCATGCAGTGTTGGGGAGTTGGGGAGCTCCCTCCTCCTCTTAACGTCTACACTCACCGATGGTCGCGGCTTTCTTCTTCTTCCTCCTCCTCTGCGGGGGCCTGTCGGCGGCGGGCTCCGGGGTGAGCGCCTCCCCGCCCTGCGAGGCTCGTCGGCTGGCCAGCCCGTCCATCTCCACCCCCGGGTCTGAGGGTGAACCGTAAGAATCGAGGTCGTCCCAAGCACATACGCCAGAGGCAGCGGATTCTCCTTCGCCGCGACGCAGTCTGCATTAAAAGCTACCGTACGCGGCGAATCCATTTCTTTGGAATTTGAACCATTTCTCGCGGCGCCACATACGTGCGCGCTTTTATTTGCCACGACGGGAAAAATGTGTGAAATCAAAGCGCCTTTTCGAAGCATGGCCGTTGTGTGTGTGTGTGTGTGTGTGTGTGTGTGTGTGTGTGTGTGTGTGTGTGTGTGTGAGATGGGTGGAATTCATTTTCCAAACTCTTTGGGCGGCGTTTTTTCTTTGCACCGTCGAACGGGGCTATTTTCAAGGTGCACTTAACATCCGGCACCTAACATCTCGAAGGGACAAAATTCAAGCACCTCAAGGACCCGGTAAGGCCCTCGTCAAAGGTTGTGTCTATCCGTGACCCACCCTCCGCGTCATCCGCGGCGCTGGCACTCTTCCTGGCCTTCCTCCTCTTGCTTTTGGGGGCCGGGACGTCATCTAGACAAGACAAAACGGAGCACAACGCCGGAGTGAGGTGCTTGAACGCCAAAAACACCACAGAGCGCTGGTCGGTGTCGACGTGATCCCAATTTACCGCCGAGGTCTTGACTTCACGGGTCCGGGCACGGCACAGGGGGACGGAAAGAGAGGTGTCAGGCGACTGTTTTGGAAAGCGCGTGAGGCGGTTGGGAGCAGCAACACAGCGACAGAACATTTCCACCCACTCACCTCGACATGGCGGGGAGCGCACGCTGTCCTCGCTGGAAACACAGGTCAAAGTCAAACAAAGGTCAAGCAGAGCGAGCAAACAAATCCGCACCGGACTTCAAGGTTAATGCAGATCTGGGGCAAAAGCGATGGATGAATATTACATCACAGGAACCACCTGAGTCCGATGAACAGTATCACGCTAACAAGCGCAACAACCGACCGAACATTTACTCCGCATTCCAAATTATTATGTAAATGATATTTTTCTCTGATTTTCCTAAATAGTCGATGCAAATGACAGTCAGTTTAATTTTCAAGTCATCAACCGTCAGGGATTAATTCCAATGTTACTGAACAAACCTCCAAATGATAACAGTATTTTTTTCAAAATTAAAAAACTCAAAATGCACTGTTCCAAATTATTATGCACAACAGAGTTTCAAAACATGTTATAGGTTGTAAAGAACTGAAAATGGTCATTTGTTGAATGTGCAGCACTAGGTCATATTTACTGAAATCAAAAGCTATTTCAATCAAAAACATCTTAACAGGTCAAGTTACATGTGAACATAGGAGCCTTCTGTGATATCACCTTCACAGTTCTTGCCTCCATTGAACTTGTGAGTTTTTGGAGAGTTTCTGCTTGAATTTCTTTGTAGTTTGTCAGAACAGCCTCCCAGAGCTGCTGTTTTGATGCCAACTGCCTCCACCCTCATAGATCTTTTGCTGGAGGATGCTCCAAAGGTTCTCAATAGGGTGGAGGTCAGGGCAGGATGGGGGCCACACCATGAGTTTCTCTCCTTTTATGCCCATAGCAGCCAATGACACAGAGGTATTCTTTACAGCATGAGATGGTGCGTTGTCAGGCATGAAGATGGTTTTGCTACGGAAGGCACGGTTCTTCTTTTTGTACCGTGGAAGAAAGTGCTCAGTCACAAACTCTATATACTTTGCCGAGGTCATTTTCACACCTTCAGGGACCTAGCAGCTCTCTCCCCGTTATTCTGGCCCAAAACATGACTATACCACCTCCTTGCTGACGTGGCAGCCTTGTTGGGACATGGTGGCCATGCACCAACCATCCACTACTCCATCCATTTGCACCATCCAGGGTTGCACGGCACTCATCAGTCAACAAGATTGTTTGAAAATGAGTCTTCATGTATTTCTGGGCCCCCTGCAACCGTTTCTGCTTGTGAGCGTTGGTTACGGGGGGGGCCCAATAGTAGGTTTATGCACAACTGCAAGCCTCTGGAGGATTCTACACCTTGAGGTTGGCTGGACTCCAGAGGCACCAGCAGCTTCAAATATCTGTTTGCTGCTTTGTAACGGCATTTTAGCAGCTGCTCTCTTAATCCCATGAATTTCTCTGGCAGAAACCTTCCTCATTCTGCCTTTATCTGCACCAACCCATCTGTGATCTGAATCAGCCACAAATCTCTTCACGGTACGATGATCACGCTTAAGGTTTTGTGAAATATCTAATGTTTTCATACCTTGTCCAAGGCGTTGCACTATTTGAGGCTTTTCGGCATCAGAGAGATCCTTTTTCTTTCCCATGTTGCTTGAAACCTGTGGCTGCTTAATCATGTGGAACGTCCTTCTTAAGTAGTTTTCCTTGAATTGGGCTCAACTGGCAAACTAATTATCACAGGTGTCTGAGATTGATTTCAGTGATCCAAAGAGCCCTGATACACAACACCATCCATGAGTTTAATCGAAAAACAAAAAATTTAATGTTTATGACACTCCAATTTGCATAATAATTTGGAACGCGGTGTGTTGAGCGTGAAATTGGATTACGCCAAGACTTCCACGACAACAAAAGCCAGAGAGCATTAAGTGCTTGTTGTTGTTTTTTGTTTTTTTCTATGTGCACGCTAAGGAAGAAACAAATAACTCCATTCCAAAACCACAGAAAAGAACATCGAACATCGAATACAACAAGTTTATAGCTTGCGTTCAAATACAGCGTATCACAAAAAGCTACCCTGTCGCAGCACCTCTTTTGCCACTAACTAAATATTTTTGGATGTAGAAATGGAGAAGGCCTACATCGGTTTTGATTTACTTACTTATCTGTTTCAACGGCGTTCCCCGGAAGGGCAAGGATAAGACATTACCACTGACTGTCAAGTCATTCCGATCGGTTGAAGGCAAGCACTGATGACGCCTAATCCAGGCTAAGTCTGCCGTCATACATGCGCCAAAACAGGGGAGATTATTCAGGGTCAAAGGTCACCTAACACTGACCTGTGCAGCCTCCTCTGGCACCGGTGTTTACTATCCATGTCTACTGGACTGACGTGTGTGTGTGTTTGTGTGTGTGTGTGGCCATTTGCTTTGCAACACTTGCGAACAAGTCCTTGAAATGTCTCAAAAAAAAATTACAGGGTTCATTCTGGCGTTACATGATGAAATTCTAGGACTTCAAGTACTTTTTTTCTAAGCACTGTTTTGTGATTTTTTTTTTCTCCCCCATTTTTGAGCACTTCGAGCCAAACAAATATAATGCATTTTCAGTGTGATCTTTATAGTTTAAATATAATATAATCTAAGTCTCTCTATTTATTTACTTATTATTGATCTCATTGTCAGCTCCTACTGGATAAAATGTAAATTTCCCTGGCATAATCAATGTAATAAATGCGATTATATACATACATATAAGTGTAGGGTTTATTATTAATAACGATTTGTGAATTGTTTGTTTACATTTGTATTTGTTTATTGTCTGTGCATCGTGACACAGAATTCCTTCCGTACACACTTTCAATTCTGACATCCGTAGGCCCGCTGGTGCAGCACTACCTTACCCGGGGAAGCGGCGGCAGGTCCCTGCGGCGCGTCGTCTGCACGGTGCGGGACGTTAACGGACACGGACACAGACACAGATCATGGTCGTGAACCCGCGACAAATTCAAGGGGAGCGCGACGGAGATTCAAACTGGCGGCTCGGCGTCGTCACCGCACCTGCGTTACCTTGGCGTCGGCCGTCTCCATATTCCGCGAATGTCGGTGGACTCGCAGTCCTCCGCTCAAGCGGTGCGGCACCGGGGCGGGGGCCGGGGGTTGCTTCACCGGGCGGCGGCTTGGTCGGCCCTCCCTGCGGCTGCTCTGGAAGCCGGTTGCCGTGGTCTGACGCTCGACCCTCTGGTTCACGAAGCACGAGTTGCTGCCCGGACTGTTTTGTTGTGGCACGCGTGGGCTTCCCGTGCGTTGCCTTCGCAGTAAAAGCCCCCCCCCCCTCAAGGCGAGCGATACGGTGAGAGGCTGGGGGAGGAAAAAATAAAAGCCCCGTGTGAGCTGATAGCAGAGCTGTCTCACATTTTTCTTAATGTTATAATGTAGTCCAGGTTTGACTACTGTACCTACAGTAGTGTTTATATATATATATATAGAAAGAAAGAGAGAGAGAGAGAGAGAGAGACCTGGGTTTAAGTCAGTGGTCGTTGTGGAAAAAAATCAACCCGTTTCCCCAAATAGAATACAGGTTTCACACGTCTGAAAAAGGGGGGTTTGCGAGGCTGTTTAGGCTCATTAATATAATCTAATCCATTACAGTCAAGCGCATAACTTTTCTGGCTACACTTGGTCTTGAGTGCTCTGTCGGTTAAAAAGAAAAAAAAAAAAAAAAAAGAAAGAAAGAAAAATCCGAGGATTTCGAACGCACCATTTAGTCTTTCCGCTGCGAATCGGCCGCGGGCTCCAGCGTCATGGAAACAGTTTGACGCCATTCCCGTCGTTAAGACATCCCCGTCGCTTTAGTTTTGTTTTGTTTGTTTTTTTTTCCTTTTACCTTTCGGACACGCGTCGTATACTTTTACACGACAGGAACGGGATCGCTCGAGTAGATAGGGCCGCCCCGCTCACGTCGACGCCGATGCTAGCCGCCCCGCGCCCGCGCTATTTCCTGCGGTCCGCGTCCAAAATGGAGGAAGTGGAGGGACGCCTCGCCGAGCTGGTGCGCTCCTACCGGCACCTCTACGACTCGTCGCTCAAGGACTACAAGGACTACGAGGTGGCGCAGCGGTCGTGGAGGGAGATCGCGGCCGCGCTGGGCAAGGACCCGAGCGGCTGCCGCAAGATCTGGAAAAACGTGCGGGACCGCTTCGTGAAGGCCAAAAAGAGGGCGCACGGGAGGCGGGGCGGCGCGGGCGGCAGACACGTCTCGCCGATCCTGAGCGAACTCGGGTGGCTGCACCAGTTCATCAAACACCGAAAAACGGGAACCAAACTCGGAGTCGGGGTAAGCGGCGCGGACGCGTTTAGCCACACACACCCACAAACAAACAAACAAACAAACAAACAAACTCTGAATCCGTCCTGCAAACCTGGCGGTGGAGCCTCTGTTCCCGTGTTGCGCCTCTTTCGCTGCTTTCACCTTTGTTTCGGCGTAAGCGTCGGTTTCTTCTGCAGTTCGTTGGGCAACCGCAAAACAACTTAAATAAATAAAACGTGTTTTTTGTTGAATGTGCTTTTTGTTTGCGCAACGGCTCCATTGTTAAGCGTGTTTGCAATCCGTCACTTTAATACCCCATTCCGTAAACACAACTCTATTCCCTTCTGTTTTGTACCCCCACTCCGTGTTCCCCCTTCTGAGCCTCATTTTATTTTATTTTTTATTTTATTTGTATTCAGATCAGATAAGCCGTTATTAGTCCCACAACGGGGAGGTTTGCGCAGTTACAGCAGCGAAAAGCGAAAGCAGAGAAAGAAAGAGCTTCAGTAAAGAGTTGTAGCAACTAAAAGTGAGTAAGCATCAAGGTAAGCACTATAAACAACATAAAATATATAAAAATATATACCTGGGTATAAATAACATAAATGAGGAAGGAATCAGAGTAATACAGAGTATATTATTCTATTCACTGCATTACGTTTTAGGAATCAGTTAGTTTCAGTTAGTTGCGAGGTAGGAATCAGGTCAGCCATTATGTTGGGTTTAGTAACTGTTGTGCATAATCTCCGGCTGCGTTGCAAAGACATTTCTCTGCATGTATGCATGAACGTATGTGTATGTATGTGACGAACAAACCCCTTGAATCTTGGGCTCGGTTGGCAACCGCAGAGTTCTTTCCAGGTCCCTTGAATTTCGTCCCCTCAGAAATACAAGTACTGGAATACCTTGACAACAGCCCCCTTCTGTGCTGACATTCCACCTGGCTTTGTTAATCGTAAGCCCCTAAAAGTTTTCCGAGAATCGTATTTACGGAATAGATTATGGGAAATAGGGAGATTGAAATCGAACCCAGCATGGTTGGAAATAGACACGATCGTAGGCGCCAATGAGAGAAATAATAGATGTACCAATTTTAAAGACCGAAATTGTTGTATTTTCAAGAACCGAACATAATAGCTGACCCAATTCCTACCTAGCAACTAACTGAAACGAACTGATTCGTAAAACATAATGCGGTTAGTGAATAGAATTTCAATGAAACAGACTCAAAAAGATAACACAAAGTGGGGGTACAAAATTTAGGGGGATAGGCTATTTGTATGTACAGATATGTGCGGTGAATAAAGTGAGTATGGATTTAAATTCATAAAGATCATATTGAAAACCCATTATATCCGTTTTGTGTGGAGTCCTTGAAAATGGAGCGATAGTGGTTAAAAGGGTACTTGAATTTCATTTTGTGATGCCAGAATGAGCCCTGTGATCAACCTTAATTTACTTTCTATTTGTTAACAAGGGTGAAGACACGGGGCCGTGCAGCCCGAACGGCGCGGCCGCCCAGCTGGGGACGACCTGCAGCCCGACCGCTTCCGGTTTGAGCTTCGCCTCGCCGCAGACCGCCGCGTTTCCGGCGGCCGAGACGCCGGCGTCCACCTCCTCCCTCGGCTCTTCGCTCCACTCCTTCGCCCCGTCCCCTCACCCGGCCGCCTCGCCGCTTCCCCACTCGCCCCAGCCGCCGACGCCTTCCCCCACCGTGGCCTCCCACCCGTCGGGCCCGCCCTGCCTCGGCAGCCCCTCGTGCAAACGGAGACGCGACACGGAGGAGGTTCTGCTGCAGAGACTGGAGGGGCTGGACCAGGAGCGCAAGGCGGCCATGCAGCAGGACAGCGAGGACTACCGCTTTGCCGTGGTCATCTCTGACTTGTTGGCCAAAATCGACCCGCAGCACAAGTCGGATGTGAAATTCAGGGTCCACAAATTACTGTTTGAGGCGGAGAAAAAATACCCAAAGCAAGTTTGAAAGCGAAACGCTTCAGTGTGTGAATTACTGTTGTACCCCCTTTATTCAGAATAATTTATGCAAACAGCTCACTCAGGCTTAGTGATTTTGTTTTCTTTGGCGAATGAACAGGGTCATTTAAGAAATTGTGTTTTTACTGGTGTTATGTGCAACATCCTTTAAGAGAATGCATCGCAATGGATGGAGAATAATTACACATTGTGACTCAGTTCTAGGGCTGGGTGACATGGTCGGAAAATAAGATCTCAGATCTTTCGCGCCACACCCGAGTTACGATTTGAATCTTTTTTATTTTCTTCATTAAGACAAACTACAAAAAAAAAAAGGAATCCAAATAAGTTGTTTTTATTGTAACAATAAAAATGATTAACAAAAGCAATCAGATGAATCCCTATTGGGATTAATAAAGTGCAAACTTAACCTTCACCAAGCTTCGCTTTTTTTTTTTAATATATAAATAAAAGGTGCCCCCCCCCCAACTGAAGGAAAAAAAAAAAAAAGCACAGACAACATTCTACAAACCCCAATGGCACGTTCAATCCGCGGGGCCTTCACAGCGTTCTCTGTATAAAAAGACAGAAGAAATGAACTGTGAATACTGTCACATGGATTACATTTGCACAAATGTAGGCAAATATGTCCAAACGAGTCTTTTACTCTGTTGGAAAAATTGTTTCACCTTTCATAATTGTATTGACGCATACGAAGGACTCCCGCAGTGTATGTGTGCTCCAGTTTATACGCCGATCAGCCACAACATTAAAACCATCCAACGGCACCTGTCAAGGTGTATTTACTGTGGGGAAAAAAAAAATCACTCACAATTATGTTTTTTATTATCAAGTATCAAATTGAAAAACATGAGTTCACACACAGGGTATCGGACCTGGGTCTACTGTGTAGGAGGGAAAAACCTTGCTTGCTACACTATACGCACCACACGGCAATTAGTGTGTACACACACAATTACTGTATATACAGTATGTTGTTTTTCTGTTCTCTTTTTATTATCAAAAACTGGAAGGTTAATTTTCAGCTTTTTGTACAAACAGACATTTTTAGAACAAAAAACAAACTACATCCAATTGGTTTACGCCCACAGATTTTTAAAAGCGGTGGCTAAAGTAAAATGCTGCGAGTGCTTGACCAATCGGAAATGTTCATCGCTGCTAGCCCCACCCCCAACGTTCTTGGACTTTTGAAAAGCACTACCCCCCGAGCAGGGACTTTTTGGTTCATGGGACAAATAAACC
This sequence comes from Zeus faber, assembly GCF_960531495.2. Lineage (NCBI taxonomy): Eukaryota > Metazoa > Chordata > Actinopteri > Zeiformes > Zeidae > Zeus > Zeus faber. Next base: position 45,280,424 of record NC_137189.1, read on the forward strand.
TCTTGGATCTTGAATCTTGAATGAACGCACTTTGTGCCCGGAACTTAATTTAGACCCTGGTCCGAGTTCCTCGAAAGGTTCCTAGTTCCCGGGGAAAGTTCCTGTGGTGGAAACATGGTCAAGTGAACAGTCAGTCATTTATGTTGGTGTGTTGGAAGCAGGAAAAATGGGCAAGCGTCAGGATCTGAGTTGACTTTGACAAGGTCCAAAGAGTGATGGCTAGACAACTGGGTTAGAGCATCTCCAAAAAGGCAGGTCTTGTTCCCGGTATGCAGTGGTTAGTACCTACCAAAAGTGGTCCAGCGAAGGAAAACCGGTGAACGGGCGACAGGGTCATGGGCGTCCATGGACTTATTGATGCGTGATGGGAGTGATATCTAGGCCGTCTGGTCCGATCGCACAAAAGAGCTACTGTAGCACAAATTGCTGAAATAGTTAATGCTGCTATGATAGAGAGGTGTCAGAACACACAGTGCATGGCAGCTTGCTGCGTACGGGGCCGGGAAACCGGTCAGTTTGCCCATGCTGACCCCTGTAGACCTCTGAAAGCAGCTACAATGGCCATGTGAGTGTCAGAACTGGACCATGGAGCAATGGAAGAAGGTCTGGCCTGGTCTGATGAATCACGTTTTCTTTTACATCATGTAGACGCCCGGGTGCGTGTGCGTCGTTTACCTTGGGGAAGAGATGGCACCAGGATGCACTATGGGAAGAAGGCGAGTCAGTGGAGGCAGTGTGATCCTCTGGGAAATGTCTGGGAGACCTTGGGTCCTGGCATTTATGTGGATTTGACTTTGACACCTACCGCCTAGGCTTGGGCGATCGTGCAAAATTCCAATTTCAAATCGTATATCGTGCCCGAGCACCTGCCCCATGGACCTCAAGATGCCCTTGTTATCAGGCACGTTTTTTTTTTTAAAGCATTAATGGGCATCAAGGTTGCGGATTGTCTGGACAAGTTATAATCATGAGGAACTCCTCTTGAACCTCGGCTCACCTGCAATGTGCGCACAGCAGCTGCGCTATGCCCAGAGCGGCAAAACGCATCTGTAGTGCCTTTTCTTTTTTTGAGCACCTGCCCCTCAAAGTCTTCGTACGGGACTGTAGAGGGGAAGTGAGACACGATCACCAGTGGTTACTCGACTTTCCAACTGCACTTACACCGTTTCAATGCTCAGATTTTTCCTGGCAGCTAAAGAAACCCCCCCCCCAAAAAAACATCTGTCATCAATCTCAATCGCAATCGATCTGATATTTATTTGTAAATCGGCCTAAGCCTACTACCCACCTAAACATTGTTGCAGACCAAATTCACACCTTCATGATGGCAGTGGCTTCTTTCAGCAGGATGATGCGCCCTGTCACATTGGAAAAATTGTTGGGGAATGGTTTGAGGAACAAGGTTCAAGGTGCTGACTTGGCCTCCGAATTCCCCAGATCTCAATCTGATCGATAATCTGCACGATGTGCTGGAAGGACAAGCCAATTAAATTGGGGTTCCACCTCGCAATTTACAGGACTTAAAGGATCTCTTGCTAACGCCTTGGTGCCAGAGGCCACGAGGGGGACCTCAACCACAATATAAGGCAGGTGGTTTTAATGTTGTGGCTAATACATTGTGCATTTTGTGGAATATGTATACTTTTTATAAAGTCTGAAAATCAACTTTATACGAGTAAATTAACTGAGTTAAGTAATTAAGAATGTTGATTATGACTTTGTTAATCTCCTGTAAAACCATCCCTGCAGGACTTATACACCAGGAGCTGTAGTAGCAGAGCTTGAGGATCATAAAGGGTCCTCCCACCCCAACAACTGACTGTTCCAGCTGCTGCGGACGGGAAAGCGCCTCCACAGCCACACAGCGAGGACAGAGAGACTGAGATGGAGTTTCTTCCCGCAAGCCATAAGGACTGTCAACGCTGAACTCACCAGGGGCCCTCTCTGAGACACACACAAAGGCCCCACTGCCTTACTGCACTGTATGTTGCAAACTGTACTGCATTCTGTACTGTGACTGTATTGTACTGTGCTGTTGTATAACTGTGCTGAATATCTCAACACACACTACCTCACTTTATTCACATGCCACTTTACTGCACATATCTGTATATACATAATAGTCTATACCTCTTATTTTTATTTTGTATCCCCCTTCAGTACATTACCTTTTTACTGTTATGTTATTCTATTTACTAACTGATTTAATGTTAGGAATCAGTTGGTTCAGTTAGTTAGTTAGTGAGTTCATTAGTTAGTTAGCCATTGTGTCAGTTAGTACTTATTGTGCATAATCTCCACAATTGCAATTGCAGTGACATTTCACTGCATATACTGTATGTATGCTCGTTGTCATGATCTCCGCCTTCTTCTACTTTCCCCTCCCTCTCCTTACCTGTCCCATTAGCCCAACTCTATTCACCTGCGCATACAGCTGTTCCAGATCTGCAATCTAACCACTATATATGCCTCTCTCACCAGTCACCCATTGCCAGATTGTCTTCGATGCTTGCACCAGACTCTCCAGCATTCTCCGGACTGATTCCCTGCTACCGACTATGCCTCGCTCCGACCACGTATCCTGCCTGCCACTCCGCCTGTCTTCTGTCTGCACTCCTCGTTATCGAACCTGCCTGTCCCTGACGATGTATGCTGCTTGCCCCCTGCCTGTTTTCCGTCCTCTTCAAATAAAGGCATTACCAAATATCCCTGCCTGTCTTTGTGCTGCAATTGGGTTCTAACCACACCCGTGACAGTACAATCTGGCCAACAATGGACCCAGCACACAACCCTGAGTTGCTGGCACGCCTGGGAAGGGTGGAGTCACAGCTACAACACCAGGAGGCTGTCCGAGCCTCCACCTCAGCGAACGTTCGGCTAGCAGCGGCTAGCCAGGAGCAAGGGCTCGCCACGCTAGCTGCCCAGGTCCAGCAGCTCGCCATAGCTCTTGGTCAGTTCATCCCGCCGCCTGCTTCCCCGGACCCGCCTGCACCGGCCCAGCCTGGGTACTCCCTGGAGCCCCGGGTGAGGGTTCCAGAACGCTACGCCGGAGACGCAGACGGCTGTAGTCCGTTCATTACGAACTGTTCCATCCTCTTTGCTCTGCAGCCCCACACCTTCGCCTCCGAGGAAGCCAGGGTGGCGCTCACCGAAAATCACCTGACGGGCCGCGCTCGGCTATGGGGAACGGCCGAGTGGGAACGATGCACACCAGCCTGCTCCTCCTTCCACGCCTTCGCCGCCGAGCTCCGCAAGGTGTTCGGGGTGACATCACAAGGTCCCGATGCTGCTGGTGGTCTCCTGGGTCTCAGTCAAGGGTCCCGCTCCGTGGTCGATTACGCGATCGACTTCTGCACCCAGGCTCGACTGAGCGAGTGGAACCCGGCAGCCCAGATTGACGCGTTCCTGATGGGATTAGCAGAGTACCTGCTCACCTCTCTCGATGGCATCATTGAGCTTGCTTCCCGTATCGACCGACGCATCCAGGCCCGCCAGCGAGAGAGGCGTCAGAGGCAAGTGGAGCACCACCCAGTAACCCGTCTTCCAGGTTCCTCCGGGCTGCCAGCTCTTCCGGCCCGTCAACCCACGAGTGAGGCCTCTCCCATGCGGGTTGGGCGGTCCAGCCTCACCCCAGAGGAGAAGGAGAGACGCCGGGTGGGGAACCTTTGCCTCTACTGCGGTCTAGATGGACGCTACATTTCCGGGTGTCCGGTAAAAGAGCCGGGCTCGCCAGTGAGGGAGGAGGTCCTGGTGAGCCACACCTCCAAATCGCCCTCCAACCTACGCCCCCTCCTGCCCCAAGGCTCACATTCCCTCGCCATACTTATTGACTCTGGTTCCCATGTTAACATCATCGACGATAACCTAGCACGGCAGCTGGGTGTTGGTCGAGTTCTCCTGCCTTCTCCAGTACCTGCCACTGCCCTGAATGGCCGCCTCCTGGGGACAGTCACCCATCAGACAGTGCCCATCCGCATGCTCCTGTCCGGCAACCACCACGAGACAATACAGTTCTGCATCCTGCACTCACCTCGTCACCCTCTCCTCCTGGGGTTCCCCTGGCTGTATGGCTGCCCCCCCGGCTGCTCTTCCTCCCCTGGCTGCGTCACAACCCACACCTCGACTGGACCACAGGGGCTATTCTGGGATGGAGTCCTGCGTGCCATCAGGTCTGCCTGAAGCAAGCCACCGCACCTCAGCCACCCAACAGCTCCAGCTCTGCACCCGACATGTTGGGGGTCCCTGCCGAGTACCTCGATTTCAGGGAGGTCTTCAGCAAGGCCAAGGCGACATCCCTTCCCCCTCACAGCTGTACGATATTGCCATCAACCTCCAGCCCGGCTCCATCCCCCCCCCCAGAGGCCGCCTGTACTCCCTGTCCGCCCCGGAGAGAGAGGCCATGGACACCTATATTAACGATGCCCTGGCGGCGGGCATCATCCGTCACTCCTCGCCCCTGGCGGGGGCGGGCTTCTTCTTCGTGGAGAAGAAGGACAAGTCGCTTCGCCCCTGTATTGACTATCACGGTCTCAACGACATTACGGTCAAGAACCGCTATCCCCTGCCCCTCATCTCATCAGCCTTCGAACTCCTGGAGGGGGCCACGGTGTTCACCAAGCTCGACCTACGCAACGCCTACCATCTGGTCCGGGTTCGAGAGGGGGACGAATGGAAGACGGCGTTCAACACTCCCTCCGGTCACTACGAATATCTGGTGATGCCCTTTGGTCTCACCAACGCCCCCGCCGTCTTCCAGGCCCTGGTCAATGACGTGCTCAGGGACATGCTCAACAAATTCGTCTTCGTGTACCTCGACAACATCCTGATCTTCCCCCGATCCCATGCTGAGCACGTCCAACACGTCCAGACGGTCCTGCAGCGCCTCCTGGAAAACTCACTCTTTGTGAAGGCGGAGAAGTGTGAGTTTCACGTCCCATCCGTCTCCTTCCTGGAGTACGTCGTAGGGAGGGGGACCATCCAGATGGACTCCACTAAGGTCTCCGCCGTCACCACCTGGCCCGCCCCGGACACCCGCAAACAACTCCAGCGCTTCCTCGGTTTTGCCAACTTCTATCGGAGGTTCATCCGAGGCTACAGCACGGTGGCTGCCCCCCTCACAGCCCTAACTTCCTCCAAGGAGCCGTTTCGGTGGTGCGCCGCCGCCAACGACGCCTTCCTGGCCCTGAAGGCACGGTTCACTTCAGCCCCCATTCTGGTATTGCCTGACCCCGAACGGCAGTTCGTGGTTGAAGTGGACGCCTTCGACGTGGGAGTCGGAGCTGTTCTGTCCCAGAGAACCGCCTCCGACCAGAAACTTAATCCCTGCGCCTTCTTCTCCAGGCGTTTAACCCCAGCCGAGAGGAACTACGACATCGGGAATAGGGAGCTTCTCACCGTCAAATTGGCCCTGGAGGAGTGGCGACACTGGCTAGAGGGAACCCAGCTGCCGTTCCTGGTGTGGACCGACCACAAGAACTTGGAGTTTATCCAGTCCGCCAGGAGACTGAACTCCCATCAAGCCCGTTGGGCGCTCTTCCTAACAAGGTTCAATTTCTCCCTCTCCTATCGGCCGGGGTCACGCAATATCAAACCTGACGCCCTGTCCCGGCAGTTCCAGGAGGAGGAGAAAGATGCTGCTGACCCTGACACCATTCTACCGTCCTCCCGTCTAGTTGCCACACTCACCTGGGAGGCGGAAGAGAAGGTCAGAGCCGCCGCCCAGGACCAACCTGGACCCAGCGAGGTTCTCCAGTGGGCTCACAACTCCCGACTCACCTGCCACCCGGGGATCCAGCGGACGAAGGAGGTCGTCCAGCGTCGCTTCTGGTGGCCCTCCCTGGGTGAGGACGTCCGAGGGTTCGTCAATGCCTGCCCCACCTGTAACCAGCACAAACCCTCTCTTCTTGCTCCTGCTGGTCTCCTACACCCACTGCCGGTTCCTCATCGCCCCTGGTCTCACATCTCCGTGGACTTCGTTACCGGTCTGCCACCGTCTAGTGGCAACACTACCATCCTGACCGTGGTGGACCGGTTTAGCAAGATGGCTCACTTCGTGCCTCTACCGAAGCTCCCGTCGGCCAAGGGCACCGCCAAGCTATTATTGTACCACGTCGTCCCCCTCCATGGCATCCTGGTAGATGTTGTATCCGACCAGGGTCCCCAGTTCGCCTCTGTCTTCTGGAGGGAGTTCTGTGTGCTCCTGGGGGCCACTGTCAGCCTCTCTTCAGGGTACCACCCCGAGTCCAACGGCCAAACGGAGCGGAAGAACCAGGAGATGGAGACGGCCCTTCACTGCATGACATCACAACACCCGTCGTCCCAGTCCAAGCAGCTTTTGTGGGTGGAATATGCCCACAACACCCTGACCAGTTCGGCCACAGGCCTCTCCCCCTTCCAGTGCGCCTACGGCTTCCAACCGCCTCTGTTCCCAGCCCTTGAGAAGGGACATCCTGCCCGTCCGTCCAGGCCTTCATTCGCCGCTGCCGCAGGAACTGGACCCGGACCCGGGCCCGGGCCGCCCTCCTCCGAGCCGCTGGCCGCAACACCTCTGCCGCCAACCGTCGCCGCTCCCAGGCCCCGGAGTACCAGCCGGGCCAGAAGGTCTGGCTCTCCACCCTGGACCTCCCCCTTAAGGTGGAATCCAAAAAGCTGGCTCCTCGGTTAATCGGCCCGTTCATGATCGAAAAGGTCGTCATCCCGGTGTCAGTGTGGCTCAAGCTCCCCAGGTCCATGCGCGTCCATCCCACCTTCCAAGTTAAGCCGGTCCGGGAGAGTGCTCTGGTCCCCTTGGCACCTCCCCCGCCTCCTCCGCGCTTCATTGACGGGGGTCCTGCCTCTTCTGTCCGCCGTCTCCTACGTTCCCGCCAGCGTGGGAGAGGCCTGCAGTACCTGGTGGATTGGGAGGGTTACTGCTCGGAGGAGAGGTCCTGGGTCCCTGCGAGGCACATTCTGGAACACACCCTCATCAGGAGGTTCCATCAGCGCCATCCTGACCAGCCCTCCAGACCAGCCCTCCAGACTGGGTCAACCCTCCCAACCGCAGACCCCACCACCTCTCTTGTCTGCGTCCTCCAGCGATGTTTTGGAGGCGGAGGATGTCGACCCTGGGGGTCCCTCCTCCGATGAGGAGGTGGCCCATTTAGCGGAGGACGAGGAGATGGACGGGGTCTCCAACTACTCCAATGAGGATCACGTGGCCCGTTTAGCGGAGGACGAGGAGATGGACGGGGTCTCCGACGAGTACTACTTTGCCACCACTAGCCAGGGGCTGTGGAGTCGATGCTCATTATAACGTCCAATAATTATCATAAACTGCACTAAATCATACTAAAACGTTAAAATGAAAGAGAACGATTCCATCAATAAGTTGGGCTATAAAGGAATGGAATTCAGGACCTCTTGGTTGAAGGGCACCCCGCACTACCGTTCCTAATCTTGGATTCCTGCCGCTGCTATCGTTGTTTTCGGCCTCACCGCGATGCAGCTGCAAGAGCAGGAACAACACCCCATTGTCCTTCGCGGGTCACAGAGTTTGCCTTATCTTGAACACGTACAAATCTGTGATGTCAAACTGACCCTATATTATGTCTGACTCCACAAAATAAACTGTTCGACTCAAGAGAGCTGCTCTGACCTGACCCTTGTACAAGTAAAACCCAACGTCTGTCTGCCTCTTTATTTTAAACCACCGACTGACAAACTTCAGATTAAAGCGACCCTTTAATTTCTGTGACAACACTATATAGTATAATCAAAAACACAAGCTGAATACAATGCACAATACAATTGATAGCTTTTATTGATAGTAATTAAATAAAACAAAGATTTGATCTCCAATCTCTTTCAAACTGTACTTCAACAGAAAAACAGATAAGAGTTAGCATAGAATAATAGATATGATAGAATATATAGAATAGATTGAATAAAAGTAAAAACATTCCTTTTTCTTGTTGTGGGTTAGAAAACGCCACTGTCTACTAAAAATAAGGAAATCAAATACAACCCAGCATTACTAATCAACAAAACAGGCATTATAAATATTAAAGGCTTCGCCAAAGCTTATGGCTTTGTGATACTTGAACTGTCACAAAAGCTTGAGCAGACGGAAGGCAGAACATTTTTTGGAAATCCAAATTCACTGACTAGCACCGCCCACAGACTTTGAGTGACCATAGCCACAGCCAACACAGCGACCAAAGCCGTGTCGCTCAAGGAGCTCAGCCTTTTCTTCTTCTTCTTCTGCTGTTTAGTTTAACAGCGCTTGCCTAGCACCAACAAATGTTGCATTACCGCCATCTACTGAAAAGGCCTTGTGGATTTTGAGTGACACATGGCGCCGCAGTCCAGTCAGTCTCAAAAGGATCCACAGGAATAGGCGGCGATTCCCAAATATCTTTCCACTTTAAAATGCTTAGTTGACGTACAAATTATGGTATACGAGGCAGAGGTGGATACAGATTTACAGATACAAATCATTCAGTGCATTTATTTGTGCATTGTGTTTTACGAGAAACGTAACTTGACGTTTGTTTGTGAATGCTTACAAGATTGTTTCAATCACGTACACTCGCGCCCGAGTATGTGTAGCCGCATCCTGGAGAGTGGGCGTGACAATGGAGTGGGCGTAATGTGATAAAATGTGTCTGTGCCCTCCTTTCTCCTGCCACGCCCTGTTCTCTCGACATGCCCGCGCTCTAGCAGCCATTTTGGATGCAGCTACCCCCTACTCCTCGCGACACTCACAATTAGACAATTATATCGATATGGGATTTGCATATGCATACTGTTGGATTGTTAGGTTTTCAAATAGTTCAACAAAAAAACTCGCGATAAACAAAATCTGGGAGGTGCGTAACGGCCGCGCCGGTGCAACGCACGCCGTCTAGCTTCAACACTTGGGAAGAATTCGCTCATCGTGAATTCATCAAAATGAACAACTCGGGAGTCATTCGATCAAACCGTAGCCAAACACACAGGCATTCACTGAATCAAAACTCTTGACGCACCAATTCAGAGCGGAACTTTTCATCAGCGTTCTGCCTGAACATCACTCTCCTATATTTAGCCAATGGCCTCTTTTAATTCAAATGGGCGGAAAAAAAATTAGCCCAACAATGCGAACAAAGTGGCCACAGCGTGTCACTATATAAATTGTGTCATTTATGTGTCATTTATTTATGCAACATGCAACGCTGCAGGCTGATATACAGATCTGAGCTGATCTCTCCTCATCCTGATATTACATCACATCAAATAATCAGTTTCAAGGTTGTTATCGAGATGGAATAAAAGGAAATATATGCTCTACGAGGTAATTTTATTTAAAGCGTAGTATTTCGTATCTCTGAATGAAAATTATGTCAAATTGTTTCTCTGCATCTCTTCTGCTTTTCACTTCCCAAGTTAGCATAGCTCTGATTAAAAATTGGATTTGCATATATCTATGAAGAATATAAAAATGTAGACACAATGTTTATCGATTTATTTCACATAAATCATCACCTTATAACAGCACGTACATTCACACATTTATTGAAGAACTTAAAACCTTAACATTGTCATTATCACAATATATTTTTGGACATACGCAAACTGGGACAGTTGTTGTCGCGTGAACCTTTATTGAACAATATATTAAAGATGACAGCTTTGAGTTCATTTAGTACCTCCCCCTTCCCCCCAAAGAGTTCTCTGGAGAATACTGGTCATGGGGCTCGTCACGGGGCTGGTTGCAGCATTTTTACCATATTTACAACACATATGATCAACACCTAGTCCAAAACCTGCCAATAAGGTGCCCACCAAAAGCCACTGGGCAGAGTTACGCCACCAGCTGAAAACACACACACACACACACACACACACACACACACACACACACACACACACACAAATAAGAAATTTAAGTGATTATGTAAAAATGCCTCGACTTGGATATAAGCTGAAATAAAAAAATACCTTTTGCCCTGGACCTTGGAATTCAGGCTCCCGCATTCCATCCCAATCCTAGCAAGCAAAGCACGGTTAGGTTAATCAGGGTAAGAAAAGAGCAAAGAGGAAAAGCAAGGGCTTTGTCGCTACGAGGTGAGGAATCCACAGTTAAAAGTCCGCTCCAAGTCGGGGAGGGTTTAACTAACCGTGCACCGTCCTCCCGCTGGAGATTCAGCTCATCTTCCATATCCGAGATCCTCCGGTTTTGATCCTTGAGAGAGAGGGAGAAAGGGGGGGTCAAACATGAGATGTTAAACGGCTGAGTGGTGCTTCTCCATGACAAAGCACTAGTACGGGTAGACGTATCAAGTACTTGCCCTTAGCATTTTGTGGAATTCTGCTTTCTCGGTTTCCTGCAGCTCCATCACCCGTGAGCTTTTCTGACGTACGCAAACGGACACAACGACAAGTTAGACATTTTAACAATGGGGGAACGTAACCAAGTACAAATACTTTGTTACTGGGGATGGTAGCTCAGGAGGTAGAGCTGGTCATCTAGTAATCTAAAGGTTGCTGGTTCGATCCCAGGCTCCTCCTGCTAGCATGCTGTAGTGTCCTTGAGCAAGACACTTAACCCTTAATGGCTCCTAATGGCTGCGTCCGTTGGTGTTTGAATAATTGTAAGTCGCTTTGGATAAAAGTGTCTGCTAAATGTAATTGTTACTGTACTTATCTTCAAGTATCTCGAGTTTTGGTCACTTAAGACTGTACGCCGCTACATTTCTAACGGACAGGTTTTGTTATGTATGTAATTAAATGAAAAAGTGATTTTAAAAGCACTTATAAGCTCATTGTGTTCCTTGTTTTGCTCTGTTTTGTCATAGTTATTCATTCCCTTGCGCTCACTCTTGCTCCCTCTCTATGTCACTCTGGTTCTGCATTCCTGCCACCGCACACCTTCACCTCGTCGCTCCACCTGTTTCCTGTCTCCAAACCGCTGCCTGATTCCCTGGACCCTAGTTATCTGCCTGTTCCCTGTTGGATAAGTTTGCCTTATCTGACTGATCTCCTGGTTTTGACTCCTGCCTGTTTTTTGGGTTTTTCTTGCAATAAGCCCTTGATCCTTTGCACCTACTCCCGATTCCTCCGTTGTCTCCTGCATTTGTGTTCACCGTGAGTATTGTGACAGTATCGCGACAGAACGATCTGAACAGCCATGAACCCAGCGGACCCAGCATTTATAGCTTTGTGGCGGTTCTTCATCAGGGACCAGCCAGGAGATTCCCCTGTTAACCACCGGCCTGCTAGCCACCAGTCTGCTAGCATTAGGCCTGCTAGTCGCACCAGGATGTGTCCTGGCCTGAACATTCCCTTCAGGCATCCTGGACTGCTAGCCCCCCGCCTGCACCTCAGTCAATTAGGTGCGGGTTTGTGAGCCTTCCACCCTAGTCTTTGCCTAGCCCCCAGTCCTAAGCCGGCCAGCCCGATACTCACCTGTCTTGTTCCTGCCCTTGAAAATCCCTTGCGGTCCGCTTTCCCCAGCGCCTTGTCATTTTCCCAGGGGCCCTCAGAAAAGTTCCTTTAGGCAGAAGCATGGGCTCAAGTCACTCTCAAGTCCTGAGTCTCCGCTGACCAGCACCCCTGAGCCTCTGCTGCCCAGCGCCATCATCGGCAGGCACGACTGGGACCAGCAGCAGCTCGGGACCATTGTGCAGTAGCTCCCTGCGGAGGTGGCCATACGTACTATGCTCTCCGAGGTTTCCACTAACCAGCTGAAGAGGCAGCTCCACTACAGGCTGCCACCAATCCTTTCTGGGAACCTGAGCTCTCGGCGCGGTTCCTGAGCGGGCAGGCGACCTCTGCCGAGGCACAGTCCGTTCCTGTTCCAGAGCCATCGGCTGCCTCTGCCGAAGCTCAGGCTATTGCAGAGCGGTCGGCTGCCGCTCCCCTCGTCACTCCACCTTTATATCACCGGTTCCCTGTTCACGCAGTCCTTGTCAAATGGACTATCGACTATCGACTACCTGTTTCCTGTACCTTCCGTCCGAACCTCTTTCTGATTCACTGGACCTCTACCTGTTTCCCGTCGGATAAGTTTCTCTGACTGATCTCCTGGTTTTGACCCCTGCATGTTTTTTGCAAAAAGAAAACCTTGATCCTTCGCACAAACTCCTGAGCCTCTGTTGTGTCCTGCATTTGGGTTCCCCAGACAGTAATGTGACAGTGGGTCTCTCCCACTGGCGGCACACATGTTGTGCTTCTCACCTGATTGAGAATGGAATCCCTCTGTTCCATTTTAATTTCAAATTCCTGCCATTCATTCTGGAGCCGGAGGATGGAGGCCCTGTCCTCCCTTTGCTGCTCCATATTGGACCTCATCCTCTCCTGCTCTTCAGCGAGGATGCTGCATCGAGAGCATATTCCCTCCAGTGACCTCTCCTGACTGTGGACCAACGGAAAAGGGGCCGAGGGTTAGATTAGGCCGGATGGCAGGCTCTGTTGATGATGACGATGATGATGATTTCCCAAATTCAGGCATATCTTGGGGTCCTGCATCCATTATTGGCGATGGACTGCTAATAGTAAGGCTTGGGTCAAACTTTGTACCGTTTCATTCGGTCGGACAGGGCGGCGTTCTCCACAGCCAGCTCGGCGATCTTCTCATCGGTCATCTGTTCCATCTGGAGACGTAGCCTTTGATTATCGCTTTAACCCCCCCCCCCCATACACACATGCACATGCGCACACACATGCGCACACACACACACACACACACACACACACACACACACACACACACACACACACACACACGATAAATCTCCTGTGTCATTACTGCTGTAACTGCTCAGGGAATACCTTTTTTTTTGCAGGTTTAACTTCTTACCTTTTCAGTTTTGTGGAGAGGGCATCAATTTCCAAATGTAGCTTGGCAATCTGCGAAGCTTGCTCCGCCCTCTCCTCATCTTCGGTCTCCAGGCACCTCATGAGCATTTCATGTCGCCCCTCCAGCCGACGGCAGTTAAAATAAAACTGAGCTGGGTTCTCCTCCCTACACACACGCACACGCACACACACACACACACACACACACACACATATATATATATATATATATATTTACACACACATATACAAATACACCAATAACAAAAGAAAATATATTTTTTTAACGCAGGGGTGACAATACTGTCTTTACTGTGACAATTTGACATCTTTGAAGAATGCTTATATACATATACAGCCTTACTGAGACCAAACAGGGGCACACTCACATTTTCGGAGCTCCAAAAGTGCACATCCTCAAGAGGTCCGTATATTGCTGAAATACGAGCAGAGTCAAATGTTTATAACTCTAGTAATTAACCCTTGATAATTATTGCCACCTTTAAATCTTCTGCAGTTACACGCTACGACTAAAGGGGGACGGGCAGTTTTATTCCAACCGCGAGAGCGCAATGTGAAGACCCCATTGAGTTTCTCCATTATTGCCGAGATCCGAATCCACATCCATTATATGCCCTCGCAAAAAATATATAAAAATAAAATGAATAAGAGACTCACTATTGACTCTAAGGTGGCTCTGGTTAAGGTCACGATAAATGGAATTATGTGGAGGATGGCAGTCCAGAAATGCCAAGATTCCTGGAATGGAGAGGGCAAAAGGAAGACATATCTCTGCAAATAACAATAACAACAACAACAACAACAACAACAACAACAACAACAAAGTAAGGTGGTGGTAATTCACAGTAGGGCTTCCATCTCCAAAATGTCTTTCTTTCCGCCTGCGGTTCGCTAGCCTCGCTGCTTCCGCATACGAGACTAAAGCTACGCTGCGAGCGCCTCCACAATGCCAACAATTTCTATTGCTCACATTTCCCGTACTCGTGATCCCCGCCGCACGGCACCTTCTTCACCTGGCACATCGCCTCAATTGTTTACGATATTGAAGTATGAGCATTACCCCATTACTGTTAAAAGAAAAAAGGCTGGCCTCATTGGGAGTCAGGCAAACAGGGGGGCCTGAAGTCTATACGTACAGGCTGCAAAAGCAGCTGCAGAATTCTAATTTGTAATAATGAAAATACCTCTGCGTTCATACTACTTATGGGTTGCTAGGTTAATTCCAATACGGAATGACTTTCTTGAAGTTGGTCGCAGCGTTTCATAGTCCGGATTGTGACGTCAGTAAATGGGTTGCCGGGCAACACGTATAAACAAAGCCAGGTGAGATGGCTGAACAATTAGGAGGAGCCTGTTTGCCTGTAAGTGTTTGGGGCAAGCAACGTGGAGCGTATGGTGGAGTCAGGGGGTGTGGGAGGGGGACAGGATCTCTGCCAGTACCTTCAGTTCTGGCACTGGTCCATCACTGCTCTACCAGTCTCCCGATTTATCTCGAGCTCCCTCGGTCTCTCACTCAGGTTCTGTGTTCCCACCACTGCACAGCTGGCGCCCATTCAGCGACCAGGCCAGCTGTCTTCACCGCTAGATTGTGCTTTTGCTCAGCCTTGACCTGTCCAGCATGTTCCCCCGCCTTTCGGTTATATTCGCAAGTGCCGGTTTAAGCCGCCTACCTTGTTGGAGCGCTTGCTCTTTTTTTTGGACAGCGGCATCACATGACTACTCGTGAGGGAGCTGCATTCACTCCCCTCATAAATCAGGTGAAATCCCTTGCAATTGTGTGGTGTTATAATTATCTTTTTAATGTATCGGGAATTTCTGGATCCAGCTTGGCTGCGACATACATTTGCTTCATTTAAGATTGTCGTTAAACTATGTTATATGGCGTAGTTTCTATTTCTCTGATCATTGTGTTCCGCTGGGGGTGCGCTTCCTGCCTGAGACGACGCTCTAATGAACGCATACACATGCGTGTCCCGTACTCTACCAGGCGGCGGTTGGACCCTACCAAGGGGGATGGGGGGGGGGGGGGGGGGGGTGGAAGCAGTGGGTTCTGTATTTTATTTTCTGTACCAGCCCAATGGTTAGATTAACCCAAGTGCTTCTTTATGATTGTACATGTGAAGCTTAATGAAGGAATTCATGTGAATAAGAGGCTTTCAAGCAAACTTGTTGTTTTGTTGCACCCCGTCATGGGGCTACCCCGTGCCCTATAAGTGAGACGCACACACCACAGTATCATTCAACTGTATTTATAATGCCGTCTTGCCGGCACATAGAATTGTTGCTGCTTGTGTAGTGTGGCTGAGCTAGAACCATCATTGCACTTACCCTTAAGGGGAGTTAAGGGCTCTGCCGAATTGGAGCCGCGGTCTCCATGCGTTGAGGCTGAAGCTAGCCACACATCAGCTTTCATTTTAATTATTGTATGTAACACTAACACACTTTACAGATGCATAGATTACAGAAACACAGTGTATGGATCAAAATGTTGTTTATTTAAATGTATTGTTCCAAATTAATGTACCAAGCCTTTGTCTCTGTGCTCCCCTCCACATGTGACTACCTCATATATGACAGTGTCTGCTGACAGCCAAACCAGAACTGGGAGATTCCAACACCTTTTCTAGAGGGGAGACCCAGACTTCTCCAAGTGTGGTGGAGTATAGGGGTCGGGGGTTAAGCAGTTCTGATGGAATAGGCTTTTAAAGTACCCTAAATCCATGTATAGTGGTGATATACAGTACATGGCAATACATATATTGGTATAGAAAACTCCTCTTGAGGCAGAGCTACATGAGTCCTACTGGAAGCAACAAGTGCTAGGGGCCCAGTAGCCGAGGGCCTAGCCTTGGTTTGATATTTTCTTTTTTTTGGAAAGTTAAGTTTCATTATGTTTTTTAGAAGCCTCGTATTTTCTATTTTTTATTATTATTACTCTTTTTTTTTTTCTGGTGAAATAAAAATAAATCATCTGTTGACTGACAACTGCCTCCATGACTCCTCATTACACACCCCCATTGATTAACAAAATGGTTTGACCAGACTATATTTAAAGCCGCGTTTTTGTGATTTTGGTTGCAGTGCAGTAACCGTGCTCAACACTTTCCATTATCTGACATTCATAACAATTCCATATGTTATCCCCATTAAATGTAGTGTGGGGCTTAACCCGCTGTGACCCAATCGTAGTCTTGTCCGTATTACTTCTTCCCTTTTTTCTATTTAATTTTGTGTGTATTTGCAATGCTTCATAAAAAATCTCTTGTCTACTGATCTTGAGTCTGAAACGATAATTACTTTACTTGGTTTGTTTTGTTCCACCCGCTACAACGCCAATATTATTGCTATGATTTCTTATGAATATAGTGAAATATTATCGGTCAATCTTTCTTGTTTCTTTTATTCTTAGCGCTGGGATTACAAACGCTGATCCCACATAGCCTAACTGTTCATCTTTGGGCCCATCTACACACGTTTGCATACATCCATTATACATTTTGCCAATGGGATTTTTGAAAAGTTTCTCTCAATACCATTCTTTATTTTTCCCCTGCAGAATTGACAAAATCAACGTCTGGTGCGCATAGTAACCATGGTGGATTTGGTGATACAATTACTGCTTGACTCAACTTGGGGAGAGATTGCAAGGGCACCGGAGGAAAACAGGGAATAGAACAGATTCGTTTAAATAATCCGGGTGAGTCATAAAACAGCAGGGCAGCCATGTTTTGGGAGAAAAAAAATTCCGCCCACGAGTTGAAAAATGCCACCTAGCACTGGACACAAAGGACCACCAAAGGGTATTCCTCCGTGACGGGTCGCTTATTTCCTCCAAATGTGATGGAACGCGGTTCAACTCATTCCAAAGTTTGCGATCCGCACGGCGTCATTGAAAGACTGAACGATCCGCTCCCACCAAATCATCAGTTCTTTGGCGTACCCACAAAGAGCCATTTGATGTTGTGGCATTCACGGCGGCTGCAAGTGCTGCAAGAAATGTTCAAGTAAAGGCTGTAGAGCGGGATCGCTTCTTGTTCGCCCACCTAACTTGCATACTGAGATCTGATCACACTGCGGAAAGAATTTAAGACAAGGAGAACACATATTAATACCAGGCGTACAGTAGGAACCACACATATCGCCTGAATTTTACAAGTTTTATAGTCTTGTATTGTTCACTGTATTGTCATTGTAGGTGGTGGGCGTGTTCACCGGAGCTCGGGCGGTAATGGTAGCGGTTATATCCGATGTATGTTTGCTTTTTTTTGTTTTGGCATTGACAGAGATAGGGGGTGAGCCTGGCGGTGAATCCTTTCTGTTGACCGCACGCTAATTTGTGATTCGGTATATATAACTGCAGTAGAGGTTGTCGGTTTTAATTAACTGTAAGTTGTAATTATACGTGTTTATGAAGTGAACAAATGAATGGTAAAACGCGTCTTTAAAGTGGAGCTGAATTATTTTAACTATGCGCGTCATAGTGGGTTTTTTCTCCATATACACATAGGGCCGCTGTGCCAGATGCAAATGCAAAGGCCTGTGATTGGACGTCATTATCAGACATTATCATTTTTTAATGCCAAGTGTAAGAGGGGCCCAAGGGAGCATGTGGTGCCAAGGTCTGCGGAGGCAGGGCAGTAGTAAGTTGCAATGGAATGAAATTGACCAGAATGTTGAAGGACCAAGGATCAGGTTTGGCAGTGTTGAGAAACAGCGACCTGCTCATTAGCTGCATGAAGGAAGACCAGACGAACAAAGCCTTAAGATGCTAAGAGAGGGGGAAAGACGGGTAAAAAGATACACAGGCCTAATTAGGAGAGTCCCAGCGTGGTGGACGCACAAACTCACTCGTCCAGTCAACTCTCACTGTGCCAGAGGATCTTGGGAGGAAAGTGCCGGTGAATGGTTAAAAATTATATGTATGTATACATTTTGATGACAAAAGCATATATTTAAGGTATATCATGCGGATGTGCACATTATCCTCCGTGCTACATGTCTACTTCAATAAATGAAAGGATACGTTGAGATGAAACTTTTTATTTCAAATTTATGAGGTCTAGAGGTCTAGTTTTATAACTAGTGCGCCTGGCGCACAACGATCGCGATGATCATGTTCAGCTCTCTGAGATTCGTTTGGTATAAGGCACAGTGATGTAGGAGGAACAAGAGCCGGGGACGGCAATAGGGATTGGGAATAGGGAATAGGGGAGACGCCAGGTTTTTTTGTGTCCCCCCCACTTTCAGGTATTATGGAAAATGTTTTGGTTTTTGGGGGCACCAATTTTGTGAAACTATGGTGGGAGGGGGGATTCCAAACTCTCTAAGGTGGTCTGGGGGCATGTCTTTAACAAATACATGCATCAGTCTGGTGCACATTAAGAGGAAAAGAGGCGAGATCCGTGAAAAACTCTTCAACCTCTTTAACCCCCCCGAGACCCTTTCTTGGGTTGGGGTTACAAGGGCCTCACACCAGCGGTCACAAACTCAGACGACCTGAGTGCCACCGGCCAGGCTGTCTTCCTTTAGGGAGGCACTTGTTCCGCCTGAGGCTCTGTTCCTCAGTCAGAAGTCTTCAGTCAAGAGTTTTCGCCATTTAATTGTTTGCGTTGCTGCATTTAAAAAAGGAAAATGTCTGAGGTGGCGTTTCCCGGGCGCGTGCTTTCAAACCGGGAGCCAATGGAACGGCTGCCTCTATGTTCTCCAGGCCCCAGTTTGGCACGGAGGCGTGGCTACCCGAGATTAGGCGCTACGCTGGCGTTAACGTTGGCACGCGGCCGGTGTGACGCGGGGGGGAGATCACAAGGGACAAGCGGTTGCCCGTGACAATGCTCATTGACAGACGTCAGATCCCATCTACCGTACCGACAAATCTGAACCAAGTACTCCACAGAGCCGTGAAATAAAGTTTGTTAAAGTACAGTTCCTAATGAGTGCTTGTGGTTAAAGTTTATCCTGGGTGCTGTCTTGGTCCTCCTGGATCTCCTACAATAAAGGTATGAAATTGTGTCAAACTCTCCTCTACCGTCTCTGTGGGTCTGCATTTGGGTCCCAAATCCTGAGCCCCGATCAAAGATGACAAATGTGATCAATACTTAAATATTCTTTTATTGAACAAAATATCAAAGACGACAGCCGTGAGCCCGATCCGACGAGCTCACAGATTGATCCCCCCTCCCCACCATAAAGTTCTCCGAAGAATACTGGTCATACTATTTCTACCGTATTTACAATAAATATAATCGACACCCAGCGCGAATCCTGCCAACAGGGTGCCCATCAAAAGCCACTGTGCGGAGTTACGCCACCAGCTGAACACGTGCACGTACACAGACAAGACAAGGGGAGGGGGGGGGGGGGGGGGGAGATGGAGGAAAGGTGAATACAAGCAGATCAGAACACAAACAAAACAACAAAAACAGATATTTTGGGTGTCAACGAAATAAAAAGGAAATACAAGCCGTGACGTAAAAGTTGACAGAATGTGAATCAAAGTTAAAAAAAAATAAAAGTGAATACCTTTTGCCAGAGGCTT